>NW_028261384.1:8747419-8905544 GCF_051295495.1 Thamnophis sirtalis | reverse complement strand
ATTAAACGATGTGAAAGGGGAAGAACACTCTCTACCTGCCTAGCCATGGCCTTAGCTAACAAGGGAGGTGAAAACCCCTGGATGCAATTTAGATGATGGGCGGTCAGATTTCTCTATTGGATGCCCTTTCTTTTGGCAGACACCGAGTTTATTAAAAGTCTGATATCCAACGGAGACCTCTCCGTATCGCTAGGCACTACAGAAAATACAGTCAGATGAAGTTCCTGGTTCTCTCTCAGCTTGGGCTGTTAACTTGCAGGCGTTTGATTACCCAACTAGGTAACATAATCAGTGTGGGGGAGTTTGCTCCCTATTTATATACAGACACTCCTTGACTTATCACCACAAGTGAGCCCAACATTTCCTCTGCTAAACCAGACCGTTGTTAAATGGATTTTGCCCAGAGGTGGGTTTCACATAATTTTACCTCTGGTTCGTCACACACCAAAATTGTGAGAGCGCGCTCACACTCGTTTCCTGAGCATGCACACCTTCTGTGCGTACGCGTTGCTCTCGCACGCAGCTTGCATGCATGCACATGGCTTGGAAAACATGGCTAAATAGGATAACATAGAGCCGGGGCAGGGGAGTGGGGAGGCCACCTTCAGATCGCCCACTAACAGTTCGCCCAAACCAGTCTGAACCGGCTGAATACCACCACTGATTTTGCCTCATTTTATGACCTTTCTTGTTACAGTTATTAAGAGAATCACTGCAATAGTTAAGCTAGCAACATGGTTGTTAAGTGAATCCATTGACTTCTTTGTCAGAAGGTCACAAAAGATGATCAGGACACATGTGACATAAATATATGCCAGTTATCAAGTGTCTGAATTTTGATCATGTGATCCTAGGGATGCTGCAATGGTCATGTGAAAAATGGTTATGTTATTTTTTTTCAGTGTCATTGTAACTGGTCACTAAATGAATAGCTGTAAGTCAAGGATTACCTGAATAGAAGTTTCCCTCTTGAATCAAAAGAGGCAATAAAAAAACTAAGAAGGAAACAAAAAGAGCAGAACAGTTGTAGTACTCAGCCGGTTCGGACTGGCTCAAGTGAACCGGTAGTGGCGATCTGCGGGTGGGTCTGCTCACCCATCCCGGTTCTATGCCATCCTATTTAGCCACATTTTTAAGCTGCATACATGCATGTAAGTCACGTGCACAAGCAAAGCACATGCATGGAAAGCATGTGCGCTTCTGAAGAGTGGGCATGCGTGCGGCAAATTAGTGGTAAACTTCTGTGAAACCCACCTCTGGAGCAGAACATATCCTCTGCAGCAGCCATCACCCAGATAAACGGGGATTAACACCAGACAAACAACCAAGCTCAGAGAACCACAAAGACTCTATAGTTGAACCTGGATCTACATACACTCTCTTGAATTGAAGATGCGTTCTTTCCCCCCTGCCTCTGCTATTAGCTTGGATGGTTTTTATTGACGTTTTTATGATGTTTTATTGATATTTTACTGTTGCTTGTTTTATGTTATTACCTCAAATAGCATTTCATATATAGATGCATAAACAAAGTCTCCTCTCTTCACAGAAGTATTAATATTCACTTTCATCAATTAACTGACAAAACCGCAGGATATCACAGAGATATACGTGGGAATATGCTGCCTAGCATCACAACTGGATTCATACTTTATTGTGTAACTGAAGGTCATTATTGAGAATGCATCCAATTTTTGGAGCCCAGGTGCTCTGAATGTGGATAGTAATTATGATGGCCCTTAGACATCATCCAAAATATCAGGAAATGTAAAAAAAAAACAGAGCTAATTTTTACAATCTTTAAATACAGAATGCCCTCTCCTGTAGCCACATGATTTTATTTTTTGATAGTTTTGCCATCAAAAGATAGTATTTACTATAGTTTCAGCAAAACTGGATCCATAGCTAGCCATTAGTTAAGGAGAGCAGTCTTCGTTTAATGACTGCCGCAAAAAAAGTTTGTAAAATTGATCTTGTCTGTAAAATCACATAACTGACCTGTTTTATAATTGCCACAGCTTTATGGCCATGATGGTTAGGCTCCATTACGGCTGTGACTCAAGGACTGCCCGAATTCTTATTCATTGTGAAGGAATATATCTCCAACTTTGAAAAATAAGGATATGAATGAGCAAATTATGAAAGGTAATCCAGATCTGAAAAAAGAGGAAAGTTTGAGAAAGAAAAGTTGTTTAGTGTAAGACGGGGCAGAAACAAATTTGGACAGGCTTTCAAAATTATGATGTACAATGGAAGTCCACTTTGGGACCCTGTCATGCCTCTTTCTTACAGTAGCTACCTCAAAGGGCGGATAGTTTGCATGTGGAAATTTAGAACTAAGGACTGTACCATATATCTCATTGTATTGGGGCAGTTTCCAACGATGGGACCTTTAGTCTTCAATGATAGTTGTATTCAGTGATGGGATTCAAGAATGTTTATTACCGGTTCTGTGGGCGTGGCTTGGTGGGCGTGTCATGGTTTGGTGGGTGTGGCTTGGCGGGCATGGCTTGGTGGGCGTGGCAGGGGAAGGTTACTGCAAAATCCTCTTTTCCTCCCGATCAGCTGGGACTTGGGAGGCAGAGAATAGATGGGGGCGGGGCCAGCCAGAGGCAGTATTTGTCGGTTCTCTGAATAACTCAAAATTTCTGCTACTGGTTCTCCAGAACTGGTCAGAACCTGCTGAATCCCACCTCTGGTTGTATTCCTGCCCTTTTTTTCCTTGTGCCAATGGACGTACAATCAGGACAGAGCTTTGATCACACACTTGCAGATGCTAGCTTGAATTTTCATAGCCCTCTTCAGTTGCCCTTGGATCAGAAATATCAAATTTTTGCTTTGAGGGCTGGAACACAGATATCCCCAGGGATTTGATTAAACTTTGCAGTATTCCTTTCTGCATTTTCTTCCTTCTCCCTTCCTCCCTCCTTCCTTCCCTTTCCCCCCTCGCTTCTCTCTTCCTTCCTTCCTTCTCCCTCCTTCTTCTCTCCTTCCTTCCTTCTCCCCCTTCTTCTCTCCTTCCTTCTCCCTTCCTACCTCCTTCCTTCTCTTTCTCCCCTCCCTCCCTTCCTTCTCCCTCCTCTCCTTCCTTCCCTTTCCCCCCTCTCTTTCTTCCTTCCTTCCTTCTCCCTCCTCCTTCTTCCTTCCTTCTCCCTCCTTCTTCTCTCCTTCCTTCCTTCTCCCTCCTTCTTCTCTCCTTCCTTCTCCCTTCCTACCTCCTTCCTTCCCTTTCTCCCCTCCCTCCCTTCCTTCTCCCTCCTTCTCTCCTTCCTTCCTTCTCCCTTCCTCCATCCTTCCTTCCCTTTCCCCCCTCCCTCCCTCCCTTCCTTCCTTCTCCCTCCTTCTTCTTTCCTTCCTTCTCCCTTCCTATGTCCTTCCTTCCCTTTCCCCCTCCCTCCCTTCTCCCTCCTTCTTCTCTCCTTCCTTCTCTCTTCCTTCCTCCTTCCTTCCCTTTCCTCCCTCTCTTCCTTCCTTCTCCCTTCTTCTCTCCTTCTTTCCTTCTCCCTTCCTTCCTCCTTCCTTCCCTTTCCCCCTCTCTTCCTTCTCCCTCCTTCTCTCCTTCCTTCCTTCTCCCTTCCTTCCCTCTCACAAAAGTATGCAGGTGGATAATTACCAAAGAAACACACTGCAAATTATTATTTGCTGCCCCTTTACAAAAGGAGCTGAACAGAAAAGGGGTTATTAGCTTTCCTGAATTCAGCTGAACTTGAGCTGTGACAGCTTCATTGAGCCAAGCGAGCAATGTCAGCTGGGGTCAAGGTTTCACACAAATAACCATTTCACTTCACTTTACGAGATGTGGATATCACTCTTGCTGAGGTTACAGAGGGAAAAATGAGGTTGGTCACTACTTCTCAGAAAATACTGACACACATCATTTATCTTGGCTTTAAAAGAAATCTCCCGAGTCCTCACTTTACATCCCAGCTCAGGCCAGAGAAAGCGGAGGATGATGGATTTAAAGAAATGGTTCTCCACTAGAATAGAATAGAGTAGAGTAGACTAGCGTAGAGTAGCGTAGCGTAGCGTAGCGTAGCATAGCATAGCATAGCATAGCATAGCATAGCATAGCATAGCATAGCATAGCATAGAATAGTTGGAAGGGACCATGGAGGACCATTGCAGACAAATGATTGTCCAATCTCATCTTTAAAATTTCCAGTGTTGGGGCATTCACAACTTCTGGAAAAAGTTGTTCCACCAATTAATTGTTCTAACTGTCAGGAAATTCCTCCTCAGTTCTAAGTTGCTTCTCTCCTTGGTTAGTTTCTGCTTCTTGTTCTACCCTGAGGTGCCTTGGAGAATAATTTTGACTCCCTGTTCTTTGTGGCAGCCCCTGAGATATTGGAAGACCGCTATCATGTCTCCCCTAGTCCTTCTTTTCATTAAACTAGACATACCCAATTCCAGCTATTTTTAACCATTTAATCATTGATTTTGCTTGGTGGAAGCCAGCTGGGAAGGTCACATAATGGCCATAATTACCTGACCCCAGGATACCCCACTGTTGTAAATACATGCCAAGTCCCTGAATTTTGATCACACGACTGTAGGGATGCTGCGGCCAGCCATAAGTCACTTCTTCAGTGCCATTGTAACTTTGTGAATAGTTGCAAGTTGAAAATTACATGTCTGACTCCCTCTCTTCCCCCCCCCCCAGAATTTTTGGTCTGATCTGTTCACACAACCTGGCATCACAAGGGACATTGGGAGGAAAATGACACCTCAGCTCTTTGTCCTCATGTTGCTAGAAATTTTTAAGTAACGATTGGACAATTATTTGTCTGGAATGATATAGGTTTTCCTACCTTAGCAGAGGGTTGAAGACCTCCAAGGACCATTCCAACTCTGTTATTCCATTCCATTCAATTCCATTCTCTTCCCTTCCCTACCCTACCTACTCTACTCTACTCTACTCTACTCTACTCTACTCTACTCTACTCTACTCTACTCTACTCTACTCTACTTCTTATCCTATCCTATCCTATTAACAGGATGGGTTGCTACCCTCACTTTCAATCCCATGGATGGGTAGGGGGAGTCCTTGACTTACAACAGTTCATTCAGTCAGTGTTCAAAGTTACAACAGCACTGAAAAAAGTGACTTATGACCATTTTTCCCACTTACAACCACTGCAATCTTTCCATGGTTGCATGAGCAAAATTCAGACGCTTGGCAACGGACTCACATTTATGACCGTTGCACTGTCCTGGGGTCATGTGATCTCCTTTTGTGACCTTCAGACAAAGCAAAGTCAATGGGGAAGACAACTTCACTTAACAACCGTGTTACTGACTTCACAACTGCAGCCATTCGCTTAACAACTGGGGCAGGAAAGGTTGTTAAAATGAGGCAAAATTCACTTGGCCACTATCTCACTTAGCAACAGACATTTTGGGTTCGACTGTGGTCATAAGTCAAGGACTATCTGTATTGCATTTTGGAAATGCGTGGGTATGGATGTGGAGGAGGAGGAGGAGGAGGGTGGTGTTAAAAGGACTTACGTGCGAAGCAAGCTGCCCCATCCAATTTGGAATAAAAGAGCTCTTGGCTGCATAATGCAATTGTGCCGGGATCAAATTCAATTGATCTTCATTTCTGATGCAGTAATGGCTCAGAAAATAGAACTTAAAAAACAAACAACAGAAGAGTAAGAAGCCAAACTGCGACCACATAATCTTTATAGGTGGCTGGTGTCACCCTGACTTTCAGCTGTTGAACAAGGAGGAACCGTAGCAGAGATCTTGATATCCAGCAATGGCATTCAGAAGGTTCTGACCAATTCTGGAGAACCGTTAGCGGGAATTTTGAGTAGTTCAGAGAACCAGCAAAAACCACCTCTGGATGGCCACGCCCTCATCTCTTCTCTGCCACCCGAGTCCCAGCTGATCGGGAGGGAATGGGGATTTTGCAGTATCCTTCCCCTGCTACACCCACCAAGCCACATCCATAAAACCGGTAATATTTTTTTTTGAATCCCACCACTGTTGATATCCCAAAGGTTAATTGCTATCTAAGGGAGGAGAGGCTGATTTACTTTATGGAGGGTTGCTTGCTTTCTAGGTAGGCCAACATTAAGCCAGGATCCAACAAAAGTGATCATTTGCAAGCTAAGATCCCCTAAGAGGGATGCATGCCTCTTGCAATGGATTGGGTTGCTAACCCTAACCTTAACCCTAACCCTAACCATTGCAGTGTCCCTGCCATGTGATTATCATTACCATTGCAGTCAATATATCATCCCTCCCCCCTTCTTGCGGAGTGGAGAGATTGAAGAAGAAGGGATTACAAGAGAGTAAACGGGCACAGAATGGGGGATACATATTGAAATGTACCAGAGTCATCAGTTCTGAACACATTTAAACAATCAGCCCAGACTGTTCTCCATTGTGTGCCTGCTTACTCTCCTGTGATCCCTTCCTCTCCAAAGGAACATGCCCCCCTCTTCCTCTCAAACATTTGTGTGGGACACGCTCCCCAAATCCAAACCCCACCTTTCCTTACTGTTCACAGTTTTTCTCCTGTTCCTAGCAGATGGCCCAGTCCAGTTTCTTATGTGCATTTGCACCAACATAAATGCACATCCTTAACAGCCGCAACAAGATCTTAAAAATCTTGCTATAGCAGAAAATGCCATTTTTGATTTATGTCAGGTGAGGCCGTGTCTCAAACTGCCTCCATCTTTAAAAACAAAGAATTGATAGATGACATATGAAAAAATCTTCCTGCTGCAAGAGGCACTTCTGTGAGAATTAGTTAACGCTCAGAAAGAGGCCAGTTCAATGTTAGCACAGCTCCTACATGGAGATATTTATGATATTTGAACAGGGAAATCTCTTGCCTCTAAAATACTCGGCAGGCCAATTTGCATGCTTTATCGCCCCAAAGGGCCATTTGTTAACACTGAAACAGCACCTATACATTTTAAAAAGGGACTCAAAATGGAACAAGATTGTCAGATTGCAAATCACAGGGGCATTTTTCATCTTTTACTCCCCCCCCCCCGGCGCTTGTTCTTGGCAATATTCAAACTTCCCTTCTGCTTCGCTTCTCTTTGGGTAGGATGGGAGAGGCAGAATCAACATTCATAGCAAAATTCAAAGATATTCCATGGCATTCTCTCTCTCTCTCTCTCTCTCTCTCTCTCTCTCTCTCTCTCTCCCTCCCTCCCTCCCTCCCTCCCTCCCTCCCTCCTTCTCTCTTTAAATCCTCTGTTCTCTAGTCTTTCACCCTGGTTCATCGTCCACCTCACTTCCCGCTTTATGGGACAGGATGGCTAAAAGTTTCAAAAGATTTTGCAGAAGTTTTTATGGCACCCAGACCACATATGGAGATGCCTGTCATGACTCTTGAAGTCTCACTTGGATGTACAGGTAGTCCTTGACTCACAAACATTCATTTAGTGACCATTAAAATGGCACAGGAAAAAGTGACTTAAGACCAGGGGTGGGATTGAAAAATGTTAACAACCAGTTTTCTGCCCAGTTGCTTCCATGGGCATGGCCATGGTGGGCATGGCCTATTCGCCCTCCTGCACCATGGCAGGCGGAGTGTTTTCACCCTCCCAGGGCTCTGGAGGCTTTCATCGAGCCTCCGGGAGGGTGAAAACGGCCTCTCCGGGCTCCAAATAACCTCCGGAAGCTGGAAATGGGCCAGTTTCTGGACTTCCCGTTTTTCACCCACCCAGAGCCTCCACGCGGGCCCTGCACTTACCTGGCATGATGAAGGGACTGCATGGAGACTTCTGGGAGGAGAGGGGGGGCAGGGCCAGCTGGTCCTTGCAACAGCCAGTTCGATGGACCAGATGCAAAATTAACGGATCCAATGCGAACCGGCTGAATCCCATCCCTGTTTATGACCATTTTTCATTCTCGTGTGACTGAAATTCAGATGCTTGGCAACTGGTTCTTATTTATGACGGTCGCAATGTCTGGGGATCATGTAATTTACCTTCTGCGAGCAAAGCCAATGGGGCAGCCAGATTCATTGAACAATTGTGTTATTAACAATAGCCAGGTGTTCACTCAACAACTGCGGCAAGGATGGTTGTAAAATGGGATAAAACTCACTTAACAATTGTCTCACTTAGCAATATAAAGTTGTGGTCATAAGTCAGTTTTAACCCAAGGGTTCTTTTTCAAGAGGAAACTGGACTTTGGAAATCAAAGAAAAACCACAAAATCCAGTTGCCTCTTGAAAAAGCAACCATGACCTGGATGACTGAGAATCTTCATAGACAAGTCAATTTTGACTTGGAGAAGAATAACAGAGTTGGTTAGGGACCTTGGAGGTCTTCTAGTCCAACTAGAAGACCTCCAACCTAGGCAGGAAACCCTACACCACTTCAGACAACTGGATATCCAACACGAAGACCCCTATTGTTGAGGGCGATATGCTGACTCTGTAAACCACTTAGAGAGGGTTATAAAGCACTGTGAAGTGGTATATAAGTCTAACAGGGGTGGGTTCCAGCAAAGACTACTGCTGGTTTGCTCAGGGAAGCGCGATGCACGCATGCGCACTCCATACAACTAAAGTTGCTCTGTGCATGCGTGCAAAAAACAAGATGGCCACCAAGCTACTACCGGTTCTGCCGAACTGGGCCGAACCTGTAGGAACCCACCATTGAAGACTAAGTGCTATTGCTATCTTCTTAAAAACTTCCAGTGTTGGAGCATTCACAACTTCCGGAGGCAAGTTGTTCCACTGGTTAATTGTTCTAACTGTCAGGAAATTTCTTATTAGTTCTAGCTTGGTTCTCTCCTTGATTAGTTTCCACCCATTGCTTCTTGTTCTGTCCTCAGGTGCTTTGGAGAATAGCTTGAGTCCCTCTTCTTTGTGGCAACCCCTGAGACATTGGAAGACTGCTATCATGTCTCCCCTAGTCCTTCTTTTCATTCAACTAGACCTACCCAGTTCCTGCAACCGTTCTTTGTATGTTTTAGTCTCAAGTCCCCTAATCATTTTTGTTGCTCTTCTCTGCACTCTTTCTAGAGTCTCCACATCTTTACACTGCAGCAACCAAAACTGGATGCAGTATTCCAGGTGTGGCCTTACCAAGGCCTTATAAAGTGGTATTTTCACATGATTTTGATTCTATTCCCCTGTTGATGCAGCCTAGAACTGTGTTGGCTTTTTTGGCAGCTGCTGCACACGGCTGGCTCATATTTAAATGGTTGTCCACTAGGACTTCAAGATCCCTCTCACAGTTACTACTATTGAGCCAGGCACTACCTATAGTGTACCTGTGCATTTGGTTTCTCTTGCCATCTTGCCTTTAACTTGTAGTAGGTAAAGGCACCAGGCTAAACCTTGAGTTCAACAACACCCCCCCCCAAAAAAAAATATTGAAACAGCTTGCAGATTTCAACAGTGGGGAACAAAGTCCTGTTTCTTCTCAGATTTACCATCTAGAAGTCACAGCACACAAGGAACAAGGACCGGGGCTGGAGGAAGAAAGCAGAAAGCTCAAACTCCTTTCCAAAAGTCCTTCTGGAACTGCGTGAAATGCAGTGGAATACATTAACAATATTAAGTATAAGCAACATTTCTGTATGCAGGCTGACTCGGCGTTCCAGTAATATGTCATCATAAGAGCCACTTATCAAGAATGAATTGCTATCAGAGATCTGAAAGTCATCATCGTCATCATCACCATCTTTATCTTCCTCAGAGGCAGGAAATGGATGTTTTATGATCCAAAAGGCAGCTCCCACTGCATTTCCTCAGCTAGAGTGCTTTCCCTTAGCTTTACAACCAAACTGCACAGCGAAATTAGAAGCATGTGGCGTTAGGAAGTTAAGCAGGAGCTCATTACTTATTCCATTAATGGTTGTATCCTTAATAGAAACAGGTTCATTACATGGCAAGGAGCAAAGTTTGCATTAAATAGAAACATCATTTGGTGTTTTATTGATTAAAAGGAGATTAGATTTCTACCATGTTCTTTACCAAATAGGATGCCCTGGAGGAAATGTATATTTAGGTCAGAAGGTGGAAGGTTTTTCTTACGGTATAATGGAAAGAAAATGTATCTTGTAATGATGGTTTATATCACACAAGGGAGCCAATAAGTAAAAGCTTTGCTCTCACCCATCACCAAAAGGTAGAAGGAGTTTCTCTGCGTTAATGGGCCGGTTGAAGCAAATGCCGTTTGCCTGCCTTGTGTTGAGGATGTGGGTTTTGCTGTGTATCCAACAATTCCCTTTTTAACCCAAGAAGACCCATCAATCAACATTATCATGGTGAATTCTGCTGCTGGGTTTGTAAATTTTATCTTCATGACAATAATGCAGCAAAATTGGAGAGAGAGGGGGGAGAGAGGGAGGGAAGGAGAGGGAGAGGGGAGAGGGAGGGGGAGGGAAGGAGGGAGGGGGAGAGAGAAGAGAAAGAGACAGAGAGAGGAGAGAGAGAGGAGAAAGGGAGAGGGGGAGAGAGGGGAGAGTCATGCATATTTATATAGGAGAGAACACACACAGAAATGCATTTCCTGGCTTATAAAACTTAGTAGCTTGAAGATCTTAGTGGAAAATTGAAGCTTCTAGTCCTTAATACAGAAGAATTCGTGCATGATGTCCAAGAAGAGGATGCACCACAGACCATGTGATAGCAAAAGCAACCCATAGTTGCTTTGCATAGTAAGATGGGTGGCATATAATAAATTTAATTAATAAATAAATAAACCTGTAAAAGCCATCGCTGGGAAGAGGAATCTTTGTAAAGTACTGTAGTTGTTACCTGCTGCGTTTTTGGTACTATATTGCTTATACTTAGTAGTATGTTGTTATATTTATGTTTTGAGTTTTCTGGCAGTTTTTACAGCAAAAGACTAAAATTGCAATTCTGTAAGGACAGAGTTAGGCGTAAAATAAGGACCACTATATCCTCCACCACCACCCCAACTTCAGTCATTATAGAGTTCTCTCAAGCAGTGGTCATAAACCAGTGGAAAATTTTGGTGGTCCGCAGCAAAATTATTTCCTTTTTTTATATTGCACTAAATACTATTTATCTTTCTTTAAAAATTCATATTAGTGGCCCACAGGATTTAAAATTATGAATTTAGTGGTCCCTGAGGTCCAAAAGGTTGGTGACCCTTGATCTAGAGCAGGATCTCCAAATGTGGCATCTTTAAGACTTGTGGACTTCAATCAGGGGTGGGATCCTACCAGTTTAACAACCTGTTTGCTGAGTGCGTGCTTCACTGAAGAACTGAAGAAGCTTCTTAGAGGAGAAACATCTTCAAAGAAAAACAAAGAAAGTCCAGTTGCTTTTTGGAAATAAAAAACACCTTTGGGACAACCAAGACCTGATTGAGAATCTCTATAGACCCATGATAGTGAACCTATGGCACAGGTGGCAGACGGAGCCATATCGGTGGATAGGCAAACTCAGCTGCGGCGCGAATGCGCACACTGGCCAGCTGATTTTCAGGCCAGTGGTGCGTTCTGGATCCCGTTGCAACCAATATGCTGCAATGGGGCCCGGCGTCCACCACATGAATGCGCACAGCATGCACACAGTGTGCACATGTCTACTTATCGCCCACAACACTCCAGCTGCTTGGCAGAGCATCGCGCAGGCACCGTACGCTCCGTGCGTTTGCACGAAAGCCCCAATCGACTCAAATGGCAGTAAGGAGAGCGGGTGAGCAGGTGAGGCCCTCCAGAGCACTGTACCCCCAACAGACACCGGTACCCTTGTACCGGGCGTACCAGTCGTATACCACCACTGTTCATGGGCCCACCAGAAGTTGGGAAACAGGCTGTCTTTGGCCTCCGGTGGGCCTCGGGGGATGGGAGGCCTTTTTCGCCCTCCCCAGGCTTATAGAAAGGGCATAATGGTGTGGAGGGGGTCGGGCATGTGAGGAGGTCAAGGGAGGCAAACTATGAAAGCAAATAACTAAGATAACTAATTAATTAAATCAATAATATTACAATTGGCCTCCAGCTGGATTTTAAGTAAATAGGAATATGATAGAGGCCAAGCCTCCACTCACAGAAAGTTTCCTTATTCTGTGCTTCTTGCACAGTAGATACCTCTGGGATGCAACAGATAGGAGCTTATAAGTAAATTTTCCACACTGTTCCCAATGTGTTAGTTATCACTTTACAATGATTTGGTAAGGCCACCCCAGTTTTGATCACTGGAATATAAAAAAGATGTGGAGACTCTAGAAAGAGTGAAGAGAAGAGCAACAAAGATGATTAGGGGACTGGAGACTAAAACATATGAAGAACGGTTGCAAGAACTGGGTATGTCTAGTTCAGTGGTGGGTTTCAAAATTTTTTAGAACTTATTCTGTAGGTGTGGCCTGCTTTGTGGGAGTGGCTTGCCAGTCATGTGACCAGGTGGGCATGGCCAACTTGTAAAATGTGGTGAAACTCACTTAACAACGCTCTTGCTTAGCAACCAAAATATTGGCTCAGAAACTCTGGCATTTGAAGCACGCAAGTCTTAAAGTTGTCAAGTTACAAGACTCTTGGGTCCCTAACCCTTTAGAAAAAAATCCCCAGGGGTGTTCAAACTTGACAGCTTTAAGACTTGTGGACTTCAACTCCCAGAATTCCTCCTCTCGCTCTTCATCTTGATGATGTGCAGACGGGTGGTAGGAAGGGAGCTGGAACCAGTTCTAAACGGCATTGTAGATTTGTGGAACCTCTTCTATAGAAGAGGTTAGAACTGGCAAGAACCCACCACTGGTCTAGTTTAATGAAAAGAAGGACTAGGGGAGACATGATAGCAGTCTTCCAATATCTCAGGGGTTGCCACAAAGAAGAGGGAGTCAAGCTATTCTCCAAAGCACATGCAGGTAGGACAAGAAGCAATGGGTGGAAACTAAACATGGAGAGAAGCAACCTAGAACTAAGGAGAAATTTCCTGACAGGGAGAACAATTAATCCGCAGAATGGCTTCCCTCCAGAAGTTGTGGTTGCTCCAACTTTGGAAGTTTTTAAGAAGAGATTGGACAACTTTTTTGAAATGCTATGGAGTTTCCTGCCTGGGCAGAAGGTTGAACTGGAAGACCTCCAAAGTCCCTTCCAACCCTGTTATTCTGTCCTAAAGCTGCGCTGCATTGGGGAAATTAAAATGACAGCTAGGGCCAACTTCCCAATCTTCTTTAAAAAAAAAAGTTAGATCAAGCAGAGATATCCAGCGATGGGCATCATCAGAATTCTGGAATTCAATCAGCTGTCTAGGACTATAGGCGTTATATGTGAGGGCCAGAGCAAAGTATGACTTGGAGGAGGGGAAAAATCATGGAATTTTCAGAAATAGGGGAAATATAGTTTTAAATACCAGGTGTTGTGAAGGAACCACAGAGTAAAATTATGCCTTTTATGCCCAACATCTTAGAGCCCTGGAGGAATATAAGTGGCCTCTTCTGGCAACAGGGTGCTACATGAACTCACCTAGCTGGGCACCTAGACGGAATACCTTATTATTATCAGCAAATGCATTATGTGGCCTTAGGCTGGCCATTATCTCTCAGTCTTAAACTCTCCTTTGCAGTGTAATGAGAATAATAACACATCATCTTCCAAATGGTTATTGCAAGATTTACGGAATATTAAGGAGGCCTCTAAACACTCAGAAATATCATCATCATTGCCGTCATCATCGTTTTCGTGAAGGAATCTTATCAAGAAATTAGGATTAGCAACTCTTACTGAAATATAAACTCTACATTGCAGCTCTATTTCTGGATCAAAGCTCACTAGGACAGGCGTCTTAGTGAGCTTAGTGAGCGTCCTGAAAATTATTGAGTGTGGTCTTCCAGTTATCCCCCCCCCCCCAAGAGGTTGCCATTACATCTCATTTTTTTCTGGTTTAATAGAAGGACAAAATTGCAATTTTTATAAGAGTATCTCAGGATAAACATATTTCAATTCAATGGCATCTATTTTTCGCCATGGCCCTATGCTACCCACTTCTCTGTCCCACCCTTTTCTTTTTATTTATTTCCAAGCTAAAGGTAAAGGTTCCCTTGCACATATGTGCTAGTTGTTCCTGACTCTAGTGGGCGGTGCTCATCTCTGTTTCAAAGCCGAAGAGCCAGTGCTGTCCAAAGACGTCTCCGTGGTCATGTGGCTGGCAACACCGAAGGCGCATGGAATGCTGTTATCTTCCCACCAAAGGTCTTTTATTTTTTACGTGCTTTCAAACTGCTAGGTTGGCAGAAGCTGGGACAAGTGACGAGAGCTCACTCTGTGACGCAACGCTAGGGATTCAAACCGCCGAATGCCAACCTTTCTGATTGACAAACTCAGTGTCTTGGCCACTGCATCCCTTATTTATTTCTATCCCACCTTTATTATTTTTACGAATAACTTTAGCTGATTTATTTAACGGCTGCATGATTCTCTTAACGACAGTGTCAAAAAGAGGACATAAAATTGGGTGTGACACACTGAACAAAGGAGCCTCTTGCTTAGCAAAAGGAATTCTGATCCACACGTGATCATAAACCTAGGATTATCCGTAATTTAAAAGGGGTGCTTTCTAAGGTATTCCACCTGGATGCAAAATAGTAGCCCCTCTCTCTCCGAGGGAGAATCTTCAGGTATCATAAATGGTGTTTGTAACAGGTGTTGTTTCAAAGGATGCACTTAAGTGAACCTTTCTTGTCTTCCTCTCTATCTGCTGTTTTTTTTAAAAGCAACAATCAGAAGGCAACTAGCGAGAAAATAACCAGTCCTTTAAGTGTCTCGCTGCCCAATTGACCATGGATACTTTAACAATTCTCCCTCCCACATTTGTGTCATTGTATTAGCATGACCACCTTCGTCTGAAAGTGGTCCATCTTATTCAAATGTTGCTGTTTCCACCTCCCCTCCCCCCATTGACTCTGTCTGCCTGCCTGTCTGTTTCTGCCCTGCACAGTTGGTATAATAGTCTTTCTATCCATTTCCAGCAATTCAGGAATTCTGAATGAACCCCTGCACGGGACAGCTAAATTCCTGTCTGCGTGTTGCATTTTTCCTCCTTTCCGCAAGCATCCATTTCAATCAGATGTAAAAAAAACAAACACCAACTTGGTCCATACTTCTGCATCTGCAGAACAATGATCCCATTTCTGGTTTGCTCTGCTTAGAGGGACAGCTTGTCTCTTGGCTATCCAAAGATTTTCTTTAAAATCTCTTCCTCTGTATGTATTTATTGCTCTAGGACTCCAACGAGTTAAAGATAGGAAGACAAGACTGGGCACAGATTCTGCTACTTTGGAAATTTATTTATTTTATTTATGCATCATATTTAGAAACCACCGTGAGGTTGCACAGTGTTGCAAAAGTTGATACGTCTCTTTCTCTTTCTTTCTCTCTCTTTCTCTCTCTCTCCCTCCCTTTCTCCTCTCTTTCTCTCTTCCTTTCTCCTCTCTCCTCTCTCTCTCCCTTCTCCCTCCCTCCCTTTATCCTCTCTTTCTCTCTTTGTTTCTCCTCCCTCTTCTCTCTCTCTCTGTCCCCCTCTCTCTGTTCCTCTATCCGTCCCTTTCTCCTCTTTCTCTCTTCCTTTCTCCTCTCTCTCCCCCACTCCCTCCCCTCTCCGTCCCTCCCTCCCTTTCTCCTCTTTCTTTCTCCTCTCTCCTCTCTCTCTCCCCTCTCCCTCCCTCCCTCTTTCCCTTTCCCTTTCTCTCTCACTTTTTCCTCTCTCTCCCTCCCTCCCCCTTTCTCCTCTCTTTCTCTCTCACTTTCTCCTCCCTCTCCTCTATCTCTCTCTACCCTCTCCCTCCCTCCTCTTTCTCTCTTCCTTTTTCCTCTCTCCTCTCTCTCCACCCTCTCTCCCTCCCTCCCTTTCTCCTCTTTCTCTCTTCCTTTCTCTTCTCTCCCCTCTTCCTTTCTCCTCCCTCCCTTTCTCCTCTCTTTCTCTCTTCCTTTCTCCTCTCTCTCCACTCTCTCCTCTCTCTACCCCTCTCCTTTCTCCTGTCTCTCTCACACACACAGTGGGGGGGGAGATACAGATACATAAACACAGAGACATATACAAAGATAATCTCACCCTCCCTTTATTAGAAGAGTCCACTGAATGCTATTGAATTTGTTGGTCATTTTCTGCTGTCTCCACATTTATCCTGAAGTTCTCACCTGATGGGAGCTCCTGCAAATACATCCTCACATATGAAGTGCCACCTGCTCTTTGAACAAGAATTGCAAATCTAGGAGAACCCTAAATTGCAAACCTGGTCTGTCTGGGACAGCAGAACTATCCCTATGGAACTAAAGATTTCAAAGTTCTGGATCTTGAAGTTCCTTGTACCCAGAGCCATTCAGTCTTGCCAGTTTTCAGGCCAAGCCTTCTGTCCTCCATCCAAGCCAGACAGCCTCCAGCCTCCTGTGAGAGCGCAGCGACAGCATTGCTTGAATCTTGAAAGTCTCAAAGCACCATTCTCCAGCTGCAGCCCAAGAAACTAGGGTGCCCTATTTCCCCATCCATGATATAGCCGAGGTGGTGCAGTGGTTAAATGCAGCACTGCAGGCTATTTCAGCTGACTGCAGTTCTGCAGTTTGGCTGTTCAAATCTCACCGGCTCAAGGTTGACTCAGCCTTCCATCCTTCCGAGGTGGGTAAAATGAGGACCCGGATTGTTGTTGGGGGCAATATGCTGACTCTGTAAACCGCTTAGAGAGGGCTGAAAGCCCTGTGAAGCGGTATATAAGTCTAACTGCTATTGCTATTGCTATATAATTGTGGGCTATTCATTTTTTTGTCCAATTTTTTAAATTCTCTTACATACCATTGTAAGTATAGTGTCACCTCCCTCCCCTAATTTCTTCCTTCCTCCTCTCCTTCCCCTTCCTTCTTCCCTTACCTCTCCCCTACTCCTACTCTTCCTTTCCCCCTTCCTACCTTCTCTCTTTCTCTTTCTCTCCCTTCCATCCTCCTCTCCTTACCTCTCTTTCTTCCTTCCCTCCTCTTCCTCTCGTTCTCTCCTCCTCTCTCTCTTTCTTTTTCTATTATTATAGGTGCCTCTTTCAAACCAAAGTTTATGTTTTATTGGGATGGTATTTCCGCAAACCCAAATATAATTTGATATCATTTCTTATGGTGGACCATTGTGATTCTTCTCTGACTGTCCCCTAGGCAGCATCTCATTCCAAAGGTGCTTTTTCCAAGAGGCAATGGGACTTTCTGATTTTTCTCTCAAGTTGTTTCGCTTCTCATCCAAGAAGCTTCTTCAGCTCTGACTGCATGGTGGGGAACAGAAGGATTTATACTCCTTGCAGACAGCTGGTCATTTGCATTCTCTGAGAAGTGAAATGTCTTCAAAAGAAAAAAAAAACCCAGAAAGTCCAGTTTCTTCTTGAAAAAGCACCTTTGGGATAACCATGACCTGGATGACTGAGAATCTCCATCGACATCTAGGCAGCATCTCTTCTCCCTGACTCCCAAAAATTTTCCTTCTCCCCCCCCCCATATCATTACAACTAATGGCATTAAGACAATGACACCCGTCTGGCAAAATTAGCACTGAACCACTGCAAATTCCATACTGGCGTAATGACATCTGGCACTGGAATGTATGCGTGATGATATCATCATGGATACCTTCCTGTCGTCCTGGATGGAGAATCCTCAAGAGCTGCTTGCAATGGTAAAGAGGTGGGCCAGATATGGCAGAAACATTGTATAGGAAGTTAAAACCCACCCCTCTGAAAGAAAAATTGAAATATCCAGGGAAATATTAATGCGGCAGAATATTATATTTCCCTGGATCAGAAATGGGGAAACATGTTTTTAGGCAGGAAACAGACTCACTCTTAATGCCCCCCCCACTTTGTCAATGGGCCATTAAAAGGCCTGAGCCAGTCTATTCTACATAACAAAGATCTCTCCCCTTCAGTTCCAGGGTGATGAGATTAAGGCATGATAATATTAGCCCTTTATCTATCTCACGCACCAAGCAACCCAACCAAGCTCAAAAGACACACAACCCAAGTTAGCTAAGACCCCTGGGAGTCTGACAACCAATCAGAATACATTTCTTACACAGGAACAGGAAACAGAGAGGTGGGGCTGAACAGTGAGTATTAAAAAACTCAGGAACTCTCAGCAAGCCCCTTTGCTTCTTTCTCTCCATTCAACATCTTCGAAGCATGTGATCACTTTTTTCCCCAGGACCTCAAACTATGTGATCCTGTCCACACCATTAAACCATCTTTCCAAGCAGCCTCCATGTTTCCAGTGTCTTTCTCCCCACTTGGAGCCGAACCCATTTCAGGATATTTCTTCCAACAGTTGATTGGCACAAAGTCTGTTTTCTCAAAAGAACTCAGATAGAGTGGAAGACTTCTAGTCCTTGTCTTATGACCACAGTTGAGTCCATCTGTTGCTAAGCAAGATAGTTGTTAAGTCTGCTTTGCCCCATTTCATGACCTTTCTCGCCGTAAGTGAAATCCCTGCAGTTGTTAAGTTAGTGACACAGTGCTTGTTAAGTGGCTTCCCCGTTGAGTTTGCTTCTTGGGAGGACGCAAAAGGGGGTCACCTGATCCGAGGACGTCACAAGAGTCATAAATATATGCCAGTTGCCAAATGTCAGGATTTTATTCATGTGACCATGGGGATAGTACAATGGTCGTAAGTGTGCAAAATAATAGCAGCAGCAATAGCACTTAGACTTATATACCGCTTTACAGCCTTTTCTAAACAGTTTAGGTTAGGTTAGGTTAGGTTTAGGTTTAATTTATTTGTATGCCGCCCTTTTCCCAGAAGGGACTCAGGGCGGCTCACAACTCAAAAAGGGAGGGAAATACAAACAGAGTTACAAAAACATAAAAACCATACATAGTTAAAAGCACAACAATCATACCATTCGAGTGGGGCAGCAAGTCTTTAGCCCCAGGCCTGTCGGAACAGCCAGGTTTTAAGGGCTATGCGGAAGGCCTGGAGGGTGGTGAGGGTACGAATCTCCATGGGGAGTTCGTTCCAGAGGGTCGGAGCAGCCACAGAGAAGGCTCTCCTCCGGGTAGTCGCCAGTCGACACTGGCCAGCTGATGGAATTCGGAGGAGGCCTAGTCTGTGGGATCTAATTGGTCTAGTGGAGGTAATTGGCAGTAGGCGGTCTCTCAAGTATCCAGGTCCAATACCATGAAGGGCTTTACAGAATCAGCCTATTTCCCCCAAAGAATCAGGGTCCTCATTTTAGCAACTTTGGAAGGATGGAAGGCTGACTCACGAGCCTGCCATAGTTGTCATGGTTGACAGCTCATCTGCCTGGAATCCACACTGAATAGCAAACATTAATGCAATTGAAGGAGTCCAGAGGTATTTCACGAGAAGGGTCCTCCACTCCTCTGCTCACAACAGAATCCCTTACATCACCAGGCTCGAAGTTTTGGGCTTGGACAATCTGCAATTGTGTCGCCTGCGGTCTAGTATAGTACACAAAATTGTCTGCTACAGCCTATTACCTGTCAAGGGCTACTTCAGCTTCAACCACAATAATACCCAGGCAAACAATAGATAGAAGCTCAAGGTAAACCATTCCAAACTCGATTGCAGAAAATACGACTTCAGCCACAGAGTGGTCAATGCCTGGAATGCTCTACCTGAGTTACATCCTCAAACCCCCCACAGCTTCAACCTTGAACTGTCTACCGTGGACCTCACCCCATTCCTAAGAGATCCGTAAAGGGGCAGCATGCCTAACATCCCTGTCCTCCTGTCCCTATTTATTTGTACTCATTTCCTTTGTTCAAATCCATGTTCATACTTATATCTGTTATCGTGTACATGTTTGACTAAATAAGGAGCCGAGGTGGCGCAGTGGTTAAATGCAGAACTGCAGGCTACTTCAGCTGACTGCAGTTCTGCAGTTCGGCTGTTCAAATCTCACCGACTCAGGGTTGACACAGCCTTCCATCCATCCGAGGTGGGTAAAATGAGGACCTGGATTGTTGTTGGGGGCAATATGCTGACTCTGTAAACCGCTTAAAGAGGGCTGAAAGCCCTATGAAGCGGTATATAAGTCTAACTGCTAACTGCTACTGCTATAAATAAATAAATGACATGGCATAATTGCACTCCTGGCAGTGAGCAAGTCAACACTACTAATGTCATTTTTTCCCATGCTGTTCTGTTCAAACAGTCATTAAATGAATTGTTCTAAGTTGAGGACTACCTGAGCAGAATGTCAGCAGTTTGTTTCTGATATTTTTCTTTTAAAACAGGGCACTAGCCCTAAAAGAAATTAAAACTTCTTTGTTCTGAACCAACTGCTCCTTTCAGTTGACCAAAAGAAATTTGGAAGGAATTTTCAGACGTGCTGAAAATCAAGTAAAGAAATGTTTTAAAAGCCAGCTCTAAACTGCCTTCTGATAATGCAAAGCAAGTCGTCCATATTTCTTTATTGATATTATTACAAAATTGCAAATACGATATTCCTAGAGCTATAATTTAATAGCAATTCCCGATAATTTAAAAATGGAATTGATCAGTCAGCAAAATAAATCACAATAATCAATCCAATTCACACGACTGCAATATCCACACACACACACACACATTTCTCTAGTTGAGCATCTTAACTGTTTTAACACTCACAACCATTTGCAGTGCAACCTCAGATCTCATCATGAATTGCAGTGGCGAAATTCAAAACTTTTTTACTACTGATTCTGTGGGTGTGGCTTGGTGGGTGTGGCTACTGCAAAATCCCCATTCCCTCCTGATCAGCTGAGACTCGGGAGACAGAGACTAGATGGGGGTGGGGCGAGTCAGAGGTGGCATTTACCAGTTCTCCGAACTACTCAAAATTTCCGCTACCGGATCTCCAGAACCAGTCAGAACCGGCTGAATTTCACCCCTGATGAATTGGTTCCAGGAGGCTCTGTGAGCAGCCAAAACGATGGTTTCTTAGAAATGAACAATTTTATCTTAATGTCGCCCATTTTTATCCACACTTTTCAAATACAATTTTTTTTTGTAAGTCTTTTTCCCAAGTTAGACAGTGGGTGTTTATAAGGCAAACATTATTCTTTTTTCCTGCCTCCTGTAATGTAATGATAAAATTGATTACATATTTCTATCATGCATTTACCGCAGTATTTTGTGTGTGTGTGTATGTATGTATGTGTACAGACAGACAGACAGACACAGACACAGACACACACACGTATGTATGTATGTATGTATGTATGTATGTATGTATTCGGGTCTTTTCCCATGTAAGATTGAGAGTATCTTGGTGACATTTCAACAGGGTCCCACTCGCCATCTTCAGGCTGGGTTTTGGGCTTAAAGTGTGGTTGGAGCTGCCATCTTTCTATAAATTTTGCAGGGGGGGGGTGGAGTGCTGGTTTTGTTTCAGTAAGTGGAATGATTGGTTGTGTGGTTGTATCATGATTGGTAGATTGGTGCTGATTGGTGCTGGCTGTGTGTCCATTGTTTTTTCGAGCCCCACCCACCACCCAGGTCGTTACAACACAAAATGTAACAAATGTAACAAATAAATCTCCCTTTATTTATTTATCAGCACAAATGCAACACAAATATATATATATATATATATATATATATATATAGATAGATAGATAGATAGATAGATAGATAGATAGATAGATAGATAGATAGATAGATAGATAGATAGATAGATGGATAGATAGATATAAAAACCCCTTAGTGGGGTTTGAATCTGGGCTGTATTACATATCAGGCAGTTGTGTTAGCCACTGAGCCACAGGCTCTCCTCTTTTATCAGCTAAGCCAGGCTAACACAACTGCCTGATATGTAATATAGCCCAAGTTCGAATCCCAGTAAGGGTATGGCTAGCTGATGAGAGCTAAATAGCTTGAAATAGATGTAACAAAGGCAACATTAAAAGAAATGGCTTTCTGCCTGGATGGCAGTATGCTCCCTCCCATATTTGGGCATACCAGGGGTTGTGACACTATATGTGTGTGTGTGCACGTGTGTGTGTGTGTGCGTGTGTGTCACTTTTAGCCATGTTCTCTATACCATGTGCTAAATAAATAAATAATAATAAGGATAAAAAGACAGAGTGATGCTAACAATAGATTTGGAGCCACCCAGAATTTGATATAAGACAAGCAGTTATATAAATGTTGAATAAATAAATAGATAAATGGAATGTTTGTGATGCTTTGTAGAAAAATTTATTACATCTGAGATGCATTTTTCCTTACTGTGTGCATTTATGTGCATATCTATTTTTGCACGGTGAACTGTGCAAAATTCCACAGAAGGGATTATAATGTGCATTGTACACTTTTTAAAGATGCATTTGTGAGATTAAATGCAGACATTGGTATATTTGGACTCTGTAGGAGACCATTGTTGACTGACAGTGCACCTTGTAATCAGATAAATGAAGTTAACACTGATTAATTGTTCTGTCAACTGTCTAGTGGTTAAAGTAGAAAGGCTAGAAAGTATGAGACTGTAAGCTGAAGTCCCACCTTAGACATGAAAACTAGCTGGTGACTTTGAGCCAATCACCAGGAGTCATGTAAACTGGCTGGATGATACCAGACAATTTTTTCACATAAGGAATAATGTCAATAAATTTAATGCATTCCCAAAACAAAGACAATGCACAATTTTAAGACAGTACATAACAAAGATAGGGGTGTGTATTGTTACTTTGCATGAGAAATAAACCTAAAAATTAATAAACACTTACATTAAATAAAATGAAATCTTCACTTGTACAAAAATGCATAACATGACTACAGAAGCTAAGATAAGACTACAAGGAGATGTGCGTGACTCATGAGAGAGCCGAGGTGGCGCAGTGGTTAAATGCAGCACTGCAGGCTACTTCAGCTGAGTGCAGTTCTGCAGTTCGGCTGTTCAAATCTCACCGGCTCAGGGTTGACTCAGCCTTCCATCCTTCCGAGGTGGGTAAAATGAGGACCCGGATTGTTGTTGGGGGCAATATGCTGACTCTGTAAACTGCTTAGAGAGGGCTGAAAGCCCTATGAAGCGGTATATAAGTCTAACTGCTATTGCTATTGCTATCTTTTGTTTCACCTGGAAAGGTATCAAGTCACCTGGAAAGGTATCAACCAGCAACTTTAGCCTGCACGTTGAGTACTAAACAAAAGACAAATATTGGGACAAAATTTTCTAATAAAAATCCATTGAGTACCAAATTTGACGAGTTTCAAAGCAGTTGAGTACCAAAGTATCTCTGTACAAGATTCCCCCATTCCCTTCTTGGATGAGAAGTGAAACATCTTCAAAGAAAAATCAGAAAGTTCAGGTGAGAGAAAAATGTTACCTTTGGGTTAACTTGGACCAATTACATAGCAAATAGTTGGGGAGCCTGCCCATTATGTTTTTAAGTCATGACAGTCATAAAGCAGGTCATCACATGACCGATTTTACCTTTTTTAAAAAAATCACAGCTATTAAATGAGTCACCAGGGTCTTCAAGTGAATGCACAATTGTTAAGCAAACATCATGGTCATTAAGTGAACCTATTGTTTGCCAGGGGGGGTCTTTGCCAAAAACTGGCAGTAAATTATGGCTTTTAGGCAAAAATGTTCTAAATCCCAGTCATGTGACTACAAGACCCCACAAATATTCCTTGACTTACGACCACAAATGGGCACAACATTTCTGTTGCTAAGTGAAACATTTGTTAAGTGAGTTTTACCCTGTTTTACAACCTTTCTTGCCACAGTTGTGAAGTGAATCACTACAGTTGTTAAGTCCGTGACATGGTTGTGAAGTGAATCTGGCTTCCCTCCTTGTCTTTGACTGTCAGAAGGTCGCAGAAGCGGATCACATGACCCCAAGGGACTTATGAATATGACGTCATAAATATGACGTCAACTCCTAACGTTGCCATAGTGAGGAAAGGGGGGAGCGCGTTCAACGCATACTTTCAGCTAGAGTCAAATCTCATATTACTGCAGCAGGCTTGGGAGGGGTGCACCTCATTGGGGAATGTGATTTATGACACAGACTGGAGGGGAGGGAAGGAACAGGGGTAAAGTTCAGCTATAACTCAAACAAAGCTCAGATCTGACTGCGAAAAGGCTTTGCCTAAAGGTGCTCCTAATAAAAGACTTGTTTTGTATTGAAACTTGGCTTGATACTCATGAATCAATTTGGGCATTTTTAGGAATCCTGACATATGAGTCAGTTGCCAAGCATCTGAAGTTTAATCATGTAACCAAGGAAATGCTGAAATGGTCGTTAAGGGTGAAAAGCTCCTGTCACTTTTTTCAGTGCCTTTGTAACTTCAAATGGTCAGTAAATGAACTGTTGTAAGTCAAGGACTACCTATAGCTGTTAATGCAGGCTGCACACAAAGGGCAGGCATAGATGCTGGTGGCTGCCCAAACAGATATTAAAACCACTTGTTCCTACTTACTATATGAATCCAGACACGGTTGAGATTGTCTTTTTAAAAGCTGCATAAATCACAAAAAACACCGCTGTAACCTCATATATTTATTTGTTTAATTCATTTTTAAGTTTATTAGATTTGCTTGTCATCCACCTCACTTCGAAGGGACTCCAGGTGGCTTATACAAACATTAAAAGCCAATAAATCCTTATCTCTTGCGCAAAGCTCTGGCCACAGCAGCCAAAGTCTTCAACCTAAAACGCATTCCCTTGCACAATGTCACACTCTTAACCTGTTACACAAAGGTTCTCTTTGAGTTTCTCTCTTCGCCAGAAATGCCTTCCATTTTCTGCCTGGTGGAAGTGAGGGTAGCATTAAGCTACACAGGTGTCAGTCCCATAATTCAGCAAATGTTCTGCAGGATAGATTTAGGCCTTAGATTTAGTGCCGCTGTTCAATTCATTAGCAGATAAAAGAACTAGGCCATATGTTGAAACACTGGGAGCAAAGACTCCAGAGTGAATTAAAAAGTAGTTGGGAGATCATTGTTGTTTTCAAGAGTGATTCCTATTTCTTTCCATTTTTTCAATGTTCGGATTCAGACGGCGGAAATCTACCTTGTACAAGTGGTGCCTGACTTATAACTGTTCGCTTAGTCACCATTCGAAGTTACAACTGCGCTGAAAGAAGTGAGTCATGATCAGTTTTCACAGTTACGAAAAGACTTCATTACTATTATTCTTCTCTTCCTTCCTAGCACCTATGTCTTCCCACTTATGCCTATAACCATGTTGCTTGTATCTTTATATTTTATATTGTTTTATTTGTTTCCTAGTATGATTTGATTGCTTATTAGTAACTTATGACTAAGTGTTGTATCTTAGGATTCTTGATGAATGTATTTTATTTTATTTTTCTTTATGTACACTGGGAGCTTATGCACCAAAGGCAAATTATTTGTGTGTCCAATCACACTTGGCCAATAAAGAATTCTGTTCTGTTCTGTTCTGTTCTGTTCTGTTCTCTTCCCTTCCCTTCCCTTCCCTTCCCTTCCATTCTATTCTATTCTATTCTATTTTAACTGTTGCAACATGCCCATGGTCACATGATAACAATTCAGACTCTTGGCAACTGACTCATGACGGCTGCAGAATCCCAGGGTCATGTGATCCACTTTTATGACTACCTGACAAGCAAAGTCAATGGGGAAGATTAAGATTAAAATTTAGTTTATTTGTATGCCGCCCTTCTCCGGGAGGGACTCAGGGCGGCGAACAACTCAAAAGGGGGAAAGGGGATACAAACACAATACACGTAATTAAAATACACAAGAGTCATACAGCCATACAAGTCGAGAGGGGAGGGGAACTCATCAACCCCAGGCCTGCCGGCACAGCCAGGTTTTGACGGCTTTCCGGAAGGCCTGGAGAGAGGTGAGGGTCCGAATCTCCGCGGGGAGTTCATTCCAAAGGGAAGTCAGATTCACTTAACAACTGTGTTACCAAGTTAACACCTGCAGCGATTCGCTTAACAACTGTGGCAGGAAATGTCGTAACATTAGGCAAAACTCACTTAATAACTGCCTTGCTTTTCAACATCAATTTCGGGCTCAATTATCATTGTAAGCCGGGGACCACTTGCACCATTACAGCGTTCCCTGCAAAATAGGTCTGTCTCTTGTTCTCAGGGTTTTGACAATCCTTTTCAAATTCTCTTGGGGGCATTTTTGAACTGATGCTTTGGTTGGAAAGGATGGAGAACAGTGTTTTTTTTTTTTTGGTGGTTCCTCCCCCATTCCCCAACCTGAAAAAAACTATCGTAAAAAGTTCTCCAATGGAAGAAACTTTTGTTTTTCTACCTTATTCTCGCCATGTTTAAGAATTCCTTTGAAATTTTCTTGGTGATGTTTTTTGAGCTTACTGCCTCATTGGAGATCCATGGAAAAGGTGATTTTGGGTTCCTTTCTTGATCTTTGAACTCTGAAATCTCCTTAATTGGTGGAACGACCACGGATGTGTAAGGAAGAGGCTTTGATTAAGTGTGACAATTTCTCCACTATTCTGTCCTTTGCACAAAAAAAAAGCAAATTTAAGGCACCCTCACACTCATCCAATTGAAAGAGAATAGTGTGTGTGGGGGGGGACGGAGCAAGAGTTCTCCGTATCATTTAGCAATCAGTTCTTTTTAACAGTTGTAGTACAAATGTCTCAGCACACATTTCACTTCTGAAGTTCCATTTTCTCTTTCATTTCAATCGATCAGTTCCAGAAAAAGTGGGCAGGGGGAAAAAAAATGGAGGGACCTTATTAGATATTAAGTCAGGCTCAGCACACGTTTGATGGTGACAGAAGCTGAGACTTTGCTTTTGAAAAATGTCAGAAAGGGATTTTTTTTAAAAAATTAAATTCCAACAGATTTTGCCCAGTCTTGTACTTAGTTTCAAACCCCTTACCTGTTTTTTTCCCCCCCACTTATCTCTCAATTCTGGAGTGTCCACAAGAAAAAAACCAAAATGTTTCGTAGATTTTCATGGGTGTAGGTATGCTGGTCTTGTTGTATTCAGATCTTTTCCCATGTAAGATTGAGATTGTCTTGGCAACGTTTCAGCGAGGTCCCACTCACCATCTTCAGGCTGGTGTTTTGGGCTTAAAGCGTGATCGGAGATGCCGTCCATCTACAAATCTTGGTGGGATGTGTGTGTGGAGTGCTGGCCCTATTTCAGAAGTGGATTGATTGGATGTGTGGCTGTATCATGATTGGTAAATTGGTGCTGATTGGTGCTGGCTTTGGGTCCGTTGTTGTTTCGTGTTGTAACGGCCTGGGTGGTGGGTGGGGCTCGTTTGTTTACCAGGGCTGGTTTCCAGATGTCTGGTAGGCAGGAGGAATTTTTTATTCATGTTGTGGGGGTGTTTCTCTATTTCGATGGCTTCCATAATTATTCTCTTGTTGAAGTGTTCTGTTTTAGAGATTAACCTGGTTCCTTCAAAATTAATTTCATGTCCTGTAGCTTTAAGGTGCTGGAAAAGGGAAGAAGTTTTTTTTCTTTTTTTCTTACTGCATTCTTGTGTTCTGTGATCCGTGCATTTATTCTCCTGTTCGTTTGTCCTATGTATGTGGCAGGGCAGATTTTGCATGGTATTTCGTAGACTCCTTGGTTTTCCAACTGGATTTTGTCTTTGAGGTTTCTTAAGATGTTGGCTATTTTTTGGCCAGTGTTGAAGGCTGTCTTGATATTGTGTTTGTGGAGAACTTTGCTGATTTTATCTGTGGTACCTTTGATGTAAGGGAGGAGGGTGATGCCGTTATCCTGTTCTGTGTCTTGGTTTTTGGAGGGAGTCTCCCTTTGGATTAGTTTGGTAATTGTTTATATATATACATAGATAGATAGATAGATAGATAGATAGATAGATAGATAGATAGATAGATAGATAGATAGATAGATAGATAGATAGATAGATAGATAGATAGATAGATACATACATACATACATACATACATACATACATATATATATATATATATATATATATATATATATGCTGGTCTTGTTGTATTTGGGTCTTTTCCCGTGTAAGATTGAGATTGTCTTGGCAATGTTTCAGCGAGGTCTCACTCGCCATCTCAGGCTGGTGTTTTGGGCTTAAAGCGTGATCGGAGATGCCGTCCCTCTAGCTCCAATCACACTTTAAGCCCAAAACCCAGCCTGAAGATGGCGAGTGAGACCTCGCTGAAACATTGCCAAGACAATCTCAATCTTACACGGGAAAAGACCCAAATACAACAAGACCAGCATACCTACACCCGTGAAAATCTACAAATATAGATAGATAGATAGATAGATAGATAGATGGATGGATGGATGGATGGATGGATGGATGGATGGATGGATGGATGGATGGATGGATGGATGGATGGAAGGAAGGATGGATGGATGGATGGATGGATGGATGGATGGATGGATGGATGGATGGATGGATGATATAGGTATAGGTATAGGTATAGGTATAGGTATAGGTATAGGTATAGGTATAGGTATAGATATAGATAGATAGATATAGATAGATAGATAGATATAGATAGATAGATAGATAGATAGATAGATAGATAGATAGATAGATAGATAGATAGATAGATAGATGATAGATATAGATATAGATATAGATATAGAGATAGAGATAGAGATAGAGATAGAGATAGAGATAGAGATAGAGATATAGATATAGATATAGATATAGATATAGATATAGATATAGATATAGATATAGATATAGATATAGATATAGATATAGATATAGATATAGACAGATATATCTTTTATTTTCTTTGCAAAAATAAAAAGAAGAGCTTTTCTGCCAAAATGTACAACTTCGATTTTTACATGCATAATGTATAACATGTAGAGTGTTCCACAATTAATTTTTAATATTCCAGTCAGTTTCTTTAATGATAAAGGAAAATGCAAACAGCAAACAGGTAAACTAATATTTGCATTTCAAATTTCCATCCGTTTCTTAAAGTCAGGACATCCTCCCAGAAAATCCTTGACTGAATATAAAAAGCCAAGTCAGTTCTTTAGACTCATGATCTCCAAAAGTGACTTATGACCATTTTTCATACTTATGGCTGTCGCACAGTCCCCAATGTCCCGGGGTTACACAATCCCCTTTTGCGACCTTCCGATCAGCAAGGTCATTGGAAAAGCCAGATTCACTTAACAACTGTGCTGCTAACTTAACAATGGCAGTGGTTCATGTAACAATTGTGGCAAGAAAGACTGTAAAATGGGGCAAAATTCACTTAAGAACAGTCTCGCTGAGCAACATAATTTTTTGATTCAGTTGTAAGATAATATGTGCATTATAAAATATAAACTCCAGGAAATATATATCCACTCTGTGTATACAGTATCTGTGTGCATACCTAGAGGTGGCTGCAACTTATGACTGAAGTTGGATACGGAATTGCAGTCATAGGCCGTGATGGTCATTAAGTGAGTTATCATGTGACTGATCTGATTTATAATATTTTTAGATGACCATTAAGTGAATCACTTTGGTTGCTAAGTGAATGCATGGTCATTGAGCAAATGCCATTGTCTTTAAGCAGAGTCATTGTATGCAATGGGCTTTTTTTTAATCGAAAGTCACCAGCTGGCTTTTGGAGAAAAATGTTGTAAACTGACTGTGGGACAATGCAAGCAGGGATAAATATGGGCCTATTTCTGAGCTTCCAAGTTGCTGTAATTTGACCATGAGGAATAGGGGGCACAGCCATCAAGACTTCAATTAATATTTAGTTTATTCAAGAAAAATTAAACTACAAACCACCAAAATATTTTTAAAATAAGAAATGAGAAAAAAAAAGAAAAACACAACAAACAAGACATTAAAAAAACGTATCTTGCAAAAAAAGATTAACACATAAATACATAACATCTTTCCTAGTTGTACGCTGATTAATATAATACAGTGAAATTAATCTCCCACCTCTTACAAAAAAGACCAAAAGAATTTTAAACTGCTCAATTACCAAATGTGTTTACAAATTGTTAGCCTGACATCTATATATTATGTCAATAACAAAATAGTTAACAAGAAAAACAACAACAACAATAATAGTTACCTTAACCGTTCCTAAGTCCTTGGTTAGGACGCGAGCTGTTGAGCTACCAACCAGCACCAAAAGCTGTGAATCTCACCAAAGATTGCAGCAAAATATCACAAACTGACTACCTACAATGCCATGACCGCGTTGCTAAGATCATTCACTGGAAATTGTGCCAAAAGTTTGGATTTGAGTACAGCAAAAACCACAGGGAACATCAGATTGAGAAGGTTTTAGAGAATGAGAAAGTCAAGATCTTGTGGGACTTCAGAATTCAGACTGACAGGCACTTGGCCCACAACACACCTGACATAACAACAGTTGAAAAGAAAAAAAGTATGGTTCATTGACATTGCAATACCTGGAGATGCACGAATTGAAGATAAACAGCAAGAAAAAATCACCGGGACTTGCAAATTGAAGTTGAGCGACTGTGGAAAAAGAAATCGTGTGTTGTCCCGATTGTAATTGGAGCCCTTGGAGCAATACTTAAAGGGCTACCTCGCTATTTGGAAATTTTAAATTTATCAGACTTTAACATTCTGATTCTACAAAAAACCACCTTACGTGGAACAGCTTATATCTTCCGACGTTACCTTAACAGTTCCTAGGTCCTTGGTTAGGACTGGAGCTGTTGAGCTACCAACCAGCCCCAAAGGCTGTGAATCTCACCAAAGATTAACCACATATAATAATAATAATATATAAAATAATAAAGATTATCAATAATAATGAAAAAAGGAATTTTGAATTGGGGCCATAAGTATTAAGAAAGTACCTTTTTGGTGTCTGTCATAACTCTGAACAATTGCTAAGCAACTGGTCATAAATTGACTTCTGATCGACAAGCTCAGTGTCTTAGCCACTGAGCCACCATGTTCCTTTAAATCAGTGGTTCTCAACCTTCCTGCGACCCTTTAATACAGTTCCTCATGTTGTGGTGACCCCCAACCATAAAACTGGTGTCTCGGTTCCTAAGACCATCGGAAATATATGTTTTCCAATGATTTTAGGCGACCCCTGTGAAAGGGTCGTTCAACCCCTAAAGGGGTCCCGACCCACAGGTTGAGAACCACTGCTTGAAATGTACACACACACACACACACACACACACACACACACACACACACACACACACAAAGTATTGGTATGACTTAATTTATTTCTTTTTATCATAAAAATGTATGTATACAGATACTAATATCTTGTAATATGCTCCCTATACTCCACTGTATCCCAGCTTGGAGACGAATAACTTAGGCTATTGTATAATTGATGGCAAATGGCTATCCTTCCAAATGCATAATAACAGTCTTTTCCTGAAGTACACAGTGTTCATTTCCATTGTCCTCCTATTAATGTCCCAACCATTAGCGGACTGTTCAAAAGAATATGTGTATCTACAAAAATCAATAAGTCTTCGAGGTCAAAATTAATACAGGAATAACTTCTCTCTCAAAAGCTGAAGAGGTATCTAATTGATGTAAAATAATCATTTGTGTTGAATTAATAATAATTTGAATCTCTGATTGATTGATTGATTGATTGTCATCAAGTCAGTGGGAACTCTTCATGACACTTGGATAAATTCTCTCCAGAAAGATTTGTCTTCAGTTTCGTCTTTTAAGAGTTCTGCATGGTGCCTTAATTACTGTTGTAATCAAAACCATTAAAGCTGAATTCTTTCTCTTTCACCTTTTCCAAGTATTATGGAGTCTCATGGGAATTGAGTCTCCATACAAAGTGTCCAAACCACAATATTAGACACTTGGTCGTTAATGCTTTGAGTGAGAAGTTTCACTGGAGTCCTTGCTGCTCTCTGAGCTTGGTTATTTGCAGTAGTGGGATTCAAATTTTACTACTGATTCTGTGGGCATGGCTTGGTGGGTGTGGCTTAGTAATTGCAAGAAGCATGCAACCCTCTGAGGGGATCCTAGCTTGCAAATGCTCACCTTTGTTGGATCCTGGCTTAATGTTGGCTACCTAGAAAGTAAGGAATCCTCCATAAAGTAAATCAGCCTCCTCTCCCTTAGATAACGATGAACCTTCAAACAAAATTTACTACTGGTTTTGTGGGCATGACTTGGTAGGGGTGGCTTTGTGGGCGTGGCAGGGGAAGGTTACTGAAAAATCCCCATTTCCTCCCGACCAGCTGGGACTCTGGAGGCAGAGAATAGATGGGGGCAGGACCAGTCAGAGGTGGTATTTGCTAGTTCTCCAAACTACTCAAAATTTCCGCTACCGGTTCTCCAGAATTGGTCAGAACCTGCTGAATACCCAGCTCTGGTTACTTGCATGCAAACATTTCACCTCCTGGTTCAGTAATATCCGCAAGCAAACAAGCTTAGAGACCACCATAGTTCAATCCCGAGCTACATATACAGATAATCCCCAACATGCCCAGAAAAATGAGACAGGTGTTAAGTGAGTTTTGTCTCATTTTTACGACCTTTCTTGCCACAATTAGTTGGTAACAGGATTATTAAATGGATCTGGCTTCCCCATTGACTTTGCTTGCCAGAAGATCACTAAAGATGATCAGGTGACTCTGGGATACTGCAACCATCATAAATATGTCTGAGTTGCCAAGTACCTGAATTCTGATCCCGTGGCCATGAGAACGCTGCAGTGGTTGTAAGTGTGAAAAGTGGTCATAATAAATCACTTTTTTTCAGTGGCGCCATAACTTCAAACGGCCAGTAAATGAATTGTTGTAAATCCACAATTCTTTTTGCAGGCTCTTCATTTTTCACACTTATGACTTTTGCCCATGGTCACATGATCAAAATCCAGGCGCCTGGCAACTGGCATGTACTTATGACGGTTGCAGTGTCCTGGGGTCACGCAATCCCCTTTTACGACCTTCTGATCAGCAGGGTCATTGGAGAATCCAGTTTCACTTAACAACCGTGTTACTAACTTAACAATGGCAATGATTCATTTAACAATTGTGGCAAGAAAGATTGTAAAATGGGGTAATAATAAATCACTTTTTTTCAGTGCCGTTATAACTTCAAACGGTCACTAAATGAATGGCTGTAAGTCGACAAATCTTTTCGCAGGTTCTTCATAACTTTTCGCAGGTTCTTTGTAAGCAAAGGTGGCCTTCTCACTTCTCTGAACAAAACAGCCCTTAATTCTGTCAACCAGCCAACCTCTTTCAGATATTTACATACAACAATGCAACAATGGGTATTTTGGTGTGAATGATTAAAATCCAGGGCTTGATGAGATTCTAATTGCTATTGATTGCATAATGATATTGTGAGTTGGAGATGCTGGCTTTGCATCGACATTCAGAAACAATTGACTGGAAAAAAAACTCATTATCCATTTTTAGCCTTTTCCAAGTTAAATGCCCAAATTCAGCAGGCAAGGACAGAGGACGAGTATATCAATAGTAATAAAGCCTCTTTTAGGGAAGGTATGTTAGGATAGGAAGGAAAAGCATTGTTTTAATTTTTTTTAATGTGTGTTGCATTGTTCTTTGCTCGTACCAAATGGCCGCAGGGTTTACAAATCTGTAGGCTGGGTCTCATGTGAAAAATTAATAAACCCAGGATTAATAAGAAGAGCAAGGACGAGTTTTGGGAAGTGGAAAACCATACTCAGTGATTGCAGTAACAGTGACATCCCCAGTAAATGGGGCAAAGATGTTTGACACCATATTTGTAAAATATAATTAAAGCATATAATAAAATAAAATAATAGATAGATAGATACATAGTTAGATAGATAGATGGATGGATGGATGGATGGATGGATGGATGGATGGATGGATGGATAGATAGATAGATAGATAGATAGATAGATAGATAGATAGATAGATAGATAGATAGATAGATAGATGCTGGGTGGATAGATAGATGATAGGTAGGTGGGTAGATGGATAGATGGATGGGTGGACGGATGAGTGGGTGGATAGAGATGATAGATAGATAGATATAGAGAGATAGATAGATGATAGATAGATAGATAGATAGATAGATAGATAGATAGATAGATACTGAATGGATAGATAATAGGTAGGTGGGTGGGTGGGTGGGTGGGTGAGTGGGTGGATAGATGGATGGATGGATGGATGGATGGATGGATGGATGGATAAGAGGTAAAGTAGGTGAAACCAAACTGAATTAGGAAGAATTCTGGATTTCCTCTAAGTTTTGTGAGAAATTAAATAAATTTTATCCAACTAGATTTTGATTTAGTCTGTACTTTCTGCATATTGTTCTCTATCCGCAAACCAAAAAATAAACTTTGAAAAACAATTAAAGGGAATCTCTACAGTTCACCCACTGCGAAGAGAGCTTTCTCTGCTGACTCCATCCCCACCCCCCCACTTAATTTCTTGCAAATAAATTTTTAGAGAGAAATTCTCACCTATTCAACTTAAAAAAAAAATCTTTAGGTTTTGACATCATAACTAAAATACAAACTAATCTAAAAGGGAAAGAGAATGACAAAACAAATTAAAATGACAAAAAAACCCACAAACAAATAGAATAAAAGTGACCTCTATCTTACTTTTAATACAGAGATATTACCAAGACAACCACCTCTCTCTAAGTTTAAAGAAAAACACTGATTTATAAAATATCCTAAAATACTCATAGTCTACATCATAGGTGTCAAAGTCGCGGCATCATGCTGTTGTCTTGTGAAGTTTCATGACCTTTTGCCCCTTCGTGGAGCTGGTGTGGACCAGTGGTGGGTTACTACTGGTTTGGACTGGTTAGGCCGAACTGGTAGTAGCTTAGCAGCCTGGGTTGTTGAAACTCGCAGTGCCCCCGAACTGGTTCTCCCGGTGGCGCCATAGGCACCGCCATCTTGTTTTTTTGCTTCTGCGCATGCACAGAACATTTTTTACTGCTCTGCGCATACGCGTGCATTGCACATCAAGCGTTTGGCACAACCACAAGCGAACTGATAGTAGTGACTGCCGGAACCTGCCCCTGGTGTGGGCGTAGCCAGTGCATGAAGCATCCGCCCCATGACCTGCTAGTTTGACACCTCTGCTCTACATACTAAAACCCAGTATTCATTCAATGTTTTTCCTCTTCATTTCATCTAAAATATTGTAAGATATCAAATGTAATAACAACTGTTGCATCATCCTCAGGGGTCACTTGATCAAAGTTCAGGTGCTTGGCAACTGATTCATATTTTTGATGGTTGCCCTGTCTTGAGGTCATTTTGTAGCTTTATGACAAAGCAAAGTCAATGGGGGAGCCAGATTCATTTAACAATTGTATCGCTAATTTAACAACTGCAATGGTTTGCTTAACTGGGACAACAAAGGTTGTGAAAAGGGGCACTTAACAAATGTCTCAATTAGAAACATAAATTTTCAGTGCAGTTGTGGTCATAAGTCCAGGACTACCTGTAATTTTACATTTTAAAAAAACTACAGTATTGTTTTGGTTCAGTCCCATCTGATCTTCAAAATCCAAAGTCAAAAGCTGATTCTTCTTTGAATTGTTCAAATTTGAGTGGCAGACTGGTCTAAGGTCAGCAAGCTATTCCTTTCTCTGGCGAATTCTCTTGCTAAGAATCACTCACCTGAACATCACTGTTGAGCAACATTTGGGCTCCTGCAAATAATTTGCTCAGAAGGACTTCCCTTGTGGAGATTTCTGTTTATCTTTTTAAACTTGGATTGAGTATAATTAAGCACACTTACAGAGCTGAACCTCCCCTGAAGGGACATCAAGAAAGCACAGCTAGTGAGCAAAACTCCCTATAGAGTTTATTCTCCCTTGGTTGGGCCTAATATATAAAAATGAAATGTCTACTGTAATTATTATTTAGATATAGAGACTACGTTCAAAGCTTTAAAAAAAATCACTTTTTCTGGCTCACCATTAAAAAACAGAAAACAATGGAAATAAAATCAAAGATGCCTCCAGACTAGTGGTGAAATTCATTTTTTTTTATTACTGGTTCTGTGAGTGTGGTTTGCTGGGCGTGGCAGGGGAAGGATACTGTAAAACCTCCATTCCCTCCTGATCAGCTGGGACTCGGGAGGCAGAGAATAGATGGGGCGGGTCCAGCCAGAGATGATATTTGCCAGTTCTCCCAACTACTCAAAATTTCCGCTACCGGTTCTCCTGGTCAGAACCTGCTAAATTTCACCCCTGCTCCAGATATAAGAGTACAAACAAAGAATACTAAACCAGAGTTGCCCAACTCTTCCGGCTATGCGGCCACGTGGGTTAGGGACAGGAGTCGTATGCACTTACCTTCCCTACCGGTTCACAAATGTGAGCGTGCGCACTCGCATGCACGCTTCGCTCACACGTGCCACCTCCATGCATGTGCTTTTGGTAGAAAAAAGGGCCTAAATGAGATGCCATAGAGCTGGGGTGGATGGGCGGGGCCACCCATAATTTTCGCTAACGGTTCGGGAGAACTGGTCTGAACCGATAGAATGCCACCTGTTCTGTTTGTGGGAGAGGAGATGGTTCTGTGCGAGTGGCGTGCAACTATTATACCCACAGCGCCTTTTGTGTGATTGGCAGGTAGTACCCGTAACTCATGCAAATGGCACGTGTGCGCTCGCCCGCTGCTCACACAAATGTGGGTGTCCGCATGCACTTGCCCACCACTTCCGCAGCCCTCTTCCAAATGGCTCCAGGCCCAAAAGTGGGCCACAGCCCAGAGATTGTGGACTCCTGGCCTAAACCAAATGCTGCCTTTCTTTTGGTAGTGAATAGGGATAAATGTATTTCTTTAAAAATCATGAAATGGTTCTTCTTTGACTTAACCATTCTGCACACCAAGGCCTGGGGTGCTTTCTGAAAATCCCATTGAAGGTGTAGTAACATATTGTTGGAAGAAATGTCCTTCTGGGTTCAGTTCCTAGTGGGGAGAAAGACACTGGAAACATGGTGGCTGTTTGGAAAGATCTTTTTAATGGTGGACAGAACCACATGGTTTGGGGTCCTGGGCAAAAAGGTACATGGGTGTGTGTGAGAGAGAGATTTATACCCTCTGTCGGGCTATGAATTTGAGCTTGTATGCTGATTGGTTGTCAGACTCCTATGCAGAGGCAACTCTGTAGGCTGTCCCAAGTCCCAGGCTTGGTTGAGCCTTGCTGGGTGATGTAATCTTCCCAGGTGCCATGTGGTGAGATTGGGTAGAGGGCTAATCCTACCTTTGTTGGATCTCGGTTGAGGGCATTTGTCTATGAATAGACCTAGCTATCTCTTTATCTCTTAAGTGGGGACATCTGCTGTGGGCTATTGAGGAGGGTGGGGGCTATTAAGAGTGAGTCTGCTTAAAAAAAACATGTTTCTCCATTTCTCATCCAGGGAAGTATAATATTCTGCCTTCTTAATATTTCCTAGAATATGTCATTTTCCTAGGAGAGGGGTGACTGCTAAGTTCCTACAGTACCACAGACAGAATTTATTTCATTGGGGTCTCCACTGCAATCCCTTTCATCCAGATTAATAGGAGTTTATTACAAGTGGCCCAGGAATTAACCCCTGTATCAGTCTCAGAAATGGAACAATCAGAGCCACAGTGTTGATATAGAACAGTCTTCAACTTAAAACCACAACTGGGGCCAGAATTCCCATTGCTAAGCAACACAGTATTAAGTGAGTGGATTCCAATTTTGCAAACTTTTTACCATCACTGACTTCGCTTTCCCGAAGCCAGCTGGGAATGTTGCAAATGGCAATCAGATTATCCTGGAACACCGCAACCATCATAAATATATGCTACTTGCCATGTGCCAAATTTTTGATCATGTAACCATACAGATCCTTAAATCCTTAGTAATTAGTACTTACTAATTATAAGACCACGCCAAGAGTACTGCATCCAGTTTTCATCGCCACATTACAAAAAAGATATTGAGACTTTGGAAAGAGTTCAAGGAAGAGCAACTTAGATGATTAAAGGCCTGGAGACAAAAAACATGAATTGCAGGAATTGGGTATGGCTAATCTAGAGAAAAGAAGGACTAGGGGTGACACGATAGCAGCAGTCCAGTATTTGAGGGGCTGCCACACAAAAGAGGGTAGCCAATTTATTTTCCAAAGCATCAGAAGCAATGGGGGGTTTCAAAAATTGTTCGAACCTCCTTTGGCGGCCTCCTTTGTGGGAGTGGCTTGCTGCTCATGTGACCGGATGGGAGTGGCTTGCCGCCCATGTGACCGGATATAAGATGCCGACGACACTTTGCAGAATCACCTTAAATTACTTCACACACAGCACTGGCAGGCATAAGAATAGGATGTAAACTTGTTTTTTAAAAGGCATCTTTGGTTTGCGTTAAAATAACTTCAACACACGCAATGTTCTGATTGCACCACAAACGCAGTAGTCATCCTTACCTTTCACAGAGGCACTGAGTTTTATAAATATGAGCATGATAGTGTAGAATAATCATATCCAAGGACCAGTGGTGGGTTTCAAAAATTTTTGGAACCTCTTCTGTAGGTGTGGCCTGCTTTCCGGGTCCACTGGTGGAACCTCTTCTAACCGGTTGGGTAGATTTGACAAACCGGTTCTACCGAATAGGTGCGAACTGGTAGGAACCCACCTCTGATCAGAAGGCAAGACAAGAAACAATGGATGGAAAGTCATCAAGGGGAGAAGAAAACTGGAATTAAGGGGAAACTTCCTAATAGTTTAAACAATTAACTAGTGGAATGGCTTGCCACGAGAAGTTGTGGGTGCTCCATCACTGGGTGTTTTTTAAGAAGAGATTGGACAAACATTTATTTGAAATGCTATAGGGTTTTCTGTTTGAACAGGGGCTTAGACTAGAAGAACACTAAGATCCCTTCCAGTTCTATTCTCAAAAATAGAGTTCTGTTCTGACTGATTGATTGATTGATTGATTGAAAGATGCTGCAATGGTCATAAGTGCAAGGACCAGTCATAAATAACTTTTTTCAGTGCCGTAAGTCAAAAACCTGTAAGGAGTATCACCCTCAAACTTTCTCTTTCCAAAGACATTATCAAGAGATCAAAGAACTTTATTTTTAATGGAAGAGAAAAACTGAATGTTTTAAACGATGAAATGTAGATTTTTCTAAAGTATATTCTACCATCACTGGAATGTGTTTTACACAGTCCTTTGGTATGTTTTGCTCATGCTACATGATGTTTCCTTTACAAAAATCCTTACAGGTACTGAATTGATGTCTGAACTTTTCTCAGACAGCTTCCTCCATAAAAATAGCTTCACTTCTCATCCCATTAAAATTGCATCCCATTTGCTTCCAATGTTTTTTTTCTCTCTCTCTCCTCTAACTTGTAACCTTTGATATTGGCTTGAAGAGGGATATTTAGGCCTTGTGTCTCCCTGCGTTAAAAGTTTAACATTTTGGTAGATGTTTGCAAGCAATTTGGGAAACATGATTTTAAAAAAAAACCTGAAACCAAAATGTCTGAATAGGGCTTATTGTATCATTTTTAAATGAATTTTGCATTTTATGAATCTTGCATGAATGTTTGCACTATAGAGAAGGATGGCTTTGCTCGTGATTTTCTGCTGGGGTGATAGAAATTTTGCAACCTTTCTTAAGTTAATAAACTGCAGTTAAGCTAGTAGCATGGTTATTAAGTGAATCTGAATTCCCCATTGGTTTTGCTTGTCAAAAGTCAAAAGTCAGAAGGGGATCACACGACCCCGGGACACTGCAGCCGTCATAAATATGAGTCAGTCACCAAGCGTTCTTAATTTTGATCACGTGGCCATAGGGATGCTACAACAGTCATAAGTATGAAAAATGGCCATAGGTCAAATTTTGTCATTGCTCTTGTATTTTTGAATGGTCACTAGATGAACTGTTCTAAGTCGAGGATTACCTGTATATCTTTTGTGAATTTCTTCTCTATTTTCCATCTCAACAACCCTATTTCAACTGGGACTCAGCTGATGATTGGACATTTGCAGAAAGGGTCTGTTTGGATAAGATCTAGGACAGGGGTGTCAAACCCAAGGCCCAGGGCACAGATCCAACCCATGGTGTGTTAGATCTGACCCAGGCGGTTCCCTGGAAACAGAGAAGGACTGTCCCACGGTGCCTCTGCCTGTGAAAATGGAGCTCGAGAGGGCCACATTTGTTCTTCAGACTTGATATTGTACACCCAGAATCTGCCCCTCTCTCTGCCTTCAACTTTCTAGCTGTTAGCAGTTGATAGGTCTTGTTATTATCTCATTATTACTATTATTATTACTACTACTACTATTATTACTATTATTATTTGCAGTTGTTTTAATTTTAATATCTGTGCACTGGCCAGAGACCGCTTGGGTTGAAACAGCAAATAAATTGTTGTGGATTGTTGATTTCTTTGTCTGGTCTACTTGGTGGAATTGACTTTCTATACTCCATTTACACCTGGCTGAAGTATCCAAAATCTGTAGCAGGAAATCCCCTTCTTCATGTGGAATGACACGTGGAAGCTCACTTTCATTTTCTTCAAAGTACTTCAGAAGTGACAATAGGTTCTTGAGCATCTTGAGCATTAACTGTCAGGAGCAAAAACTGACACCTAAATACTGATAAAGGAGAGTACATAAATTGCAATCCAGAAGATTTATTCCTGAAGCACTTCCATTCCCCCCTCCCCAAATCTTAACATGAAACATGGCTCAGTGGCTAAGGCGCTGAGCTTGTCGATCAGAAAGATAGGTAGTTTGGCGGTTCGAACCCCTAGTGCTGCGTAACGGAGTGAGCTCCCGTGACTTGTCCCAGCTTCTGCCAACCTAGCAGTTTGAAAGCACGTAAAAAATGCAAGTAGAAAAATAGGGACCACCTTTGGTGGGAAGGTAACAGCGTTCCGTGCACCTTTAGCGTTGAGTCATGCCGGCCACATGATCACAGAGACATCTTCAGACAGCGCTGGCTCATCAACTTTGAAACAGAGATGAGCACCGACCTCTAGAGTCAGGAACCACTAGCACATATGTGCGAGGGGAACCTTTACCTTAACATGAAACAATAATTATTCCAGTTCTCTGTCTCTTCTTTAATGTCTCTCCCATATTGAAATAACATGTTTTATAAAATGCCAAGTAATGAGGAAATTGAGGAAATCTGTTTGTTTGTCTTCATGTATTTCTCTGGCACTTAAAATGTTTAAATAACTGTATCTCTCTTGAACATGATACAGGTAGTCGTTGATTTATAAGTCACTTAACAAGACTTTTAAACAGATACCCTCAAAATATACTTATGACCAAGTTCTAAAGTTCCAATGGTCGGATCTCACATTTGGTCCCATGGCAACATTTTGGGTGCTTGGCAATCACTCTGCATTTAGAGTTATTTGCAGCATTCTCTGGCCATGTGACTATGATCTACATTTTTGTCAAAAACTAGTGCTGACTTCCAGTTTCAGGAAAAAAAATGTCCCATAGCAAACAATGGGTTTGTTTAATGACTGTGGCATTTGCTTAATGACTGCGCTGCGCTGTTCCCTTATTGACCACTGTGTTTACTTAACTGCCACAGAAAGTATTATAAAATCAGATCGTGATGACACATTTTATGATTGTCACAACTTATGTTTCGTTTATTGGAAATGGGCAGGCTCCATTACAGTCGTAAGTCGATAACTACTTGTAGGAATGAATCGGAGGTATATAGTGTTGCCTGAGTGTTCAGAGGCTCCTCTTCCTCTTGTCAAAATGATGACAAAAGCATTGCATCACCTCACCTCAAGCTCCACCCCTTTCAGATATATTTGACATAACAACATGCATACAAAAGGATTGCGCCACGAAGGGGTAAACTGTGGAACCTCGGTAATTGGTTCTAGGAGGTGCAATGATTTTCCCCCCATAAGGAATACTGTAAATAAATTTAATGCATTCCCAAACCAAAGACAATGCACAGTTCTAAGCAATACATAAAAAGATAGGATTGTCTATCGCTACTCTAGGTGAGAAATAAACCAAAAAAATAATAAACACTGAGATTAAATAAAATAAACACTTCATTTTACCTTTATTGATGTGGGGGGGGGGTCACAAAAACAAACACACAAAATGACCACAGAAGATCAGATAAGGGGATAATAAATTAAAGAGCCGAAGTGGCGCAGTGGTTAGAGTGCAGCATTGCAGGCTACTTCAGCTGACTGCTAGCTGCAGTTTGGCAGTTCAAATCTCACTGGCTCAAGGTTGACTCAGCCTTCCATCCTTCCAAGGTGGGTAAAATGAGGACCCAGATTGTTGGGGGCAAGAGGCTGGTTCTAAATACTGTTTAGAGAGGGCTGTAAAAACACAATGAAGTGGTACATAAGTCTAAGTGTTATTGCTAAGTGCAGAGGGCAAGAGCCATCACTTGACAAGGCAATGGACAATGACAACTTCTAGTTTGTGTGTTGAGTAACAAACAAACAACAAGTACCGGGAACAAAATCTCTCGTCAAAATGCTTTGAGTCCCAAATTTGATGCGTTTCAAAGCAGTTGAATACTGTGGTGGTGCTGTTTAAGTCTTAAGTGCTGTTGCTGTTTCTACAATCAGCGTGGCTTCCACCAAACTAACCTGTCAGATCCCATCGGGATTTTAGCAGCTAAAAGAAATTGTCAGATTAGTTCCGTAACTTGTTGAAAACATGTAACCGAAATGTGAAAAGTCAGGCTTATATGCCAATAACCTTCAGCCGTTGTTCTTTTTGTTAGCAGTAACAGAAATAGAAAGGTTTTATAATTAATATTTGAAGCCCTCATTTAAGGTGACAAACGGTGACACAGATTGGCAGGAATCCAGAAATAAAATAAAGGGTTTAACCTACTTCAGTTACTCTTTTACATATATTATCTGATTCTTTCTTTCTTCCATCTCACAAAGGAAGTGTGTGTTCAGGACTGTGATGCATGTTTAGCTTTGCTCACATTATTAAAATTGCAATTTTCCTCACACACCGCTCTTTTGAGACCAGCACACGAACACCAGACAAAGAAGACCCAGCAACACTCAGTGAAAATCATGAAAAGTGAATTATCTCTCTATGGCAAGTGTTGACTTTTAGCCAAATTTTGTTGAGGTTTTTTTTTCCTACAATATTTTCTATATCTGTAAACATTTTCTACAAATCTAACCGTTTCTTATTCTGCTTCTCAAGGTATAACTTTTTTTCCCTTCTCGTGTACCATATTCACATCATTATTATCACGCTGGTATCCAATGAGGCATTAAACCACACCCCTTTTAGATCAGCATTACCTTAAAAGTGATGGCTCAATGGCTAAGATGCCAAGCTTGTCAACCAGAAAGGTTGGTAGTTCAGCGGTTCGAATCAGGGGTAAATTCAGCAGGTTCTGGAGAACCAGTAGTGGAAATTTTTAGTAGTTCAGAGAACCGGCAAATACTACCTCTGGCTGGGGTGGGAATGGAGATTTTGCAGTATCCTTCCCCTACCACGCCCACCAAGCTACACCCACAGAACTAATAGTAAAAAAAAAATGAATTTTATTACTGGTTCGAATCCCTAACGCTGCCTAACAAAGTGAGCTCCCGTTACTTGTCCCAGCTTCTGCCAACCCACCATTTCGAAAGCATGTAAAAATGCAAGTAGAAAAATAGGAACCACCTTTGGTGGGAAGGTAACAGCATTCCGTGCACCTTCAGCATTTAGTCATGCCAGCCACATGACCACGGTGACGTCTTCGGACAGTGCTGGCTCTCCGGCTTTGAAACGGAGATGAGCATCGCCTCCTAGAGTTGGGAATGTCCAGCACATATGTGTGAAGGGAACCTTTACCTTTACCTTACCTTAAAAGAGAGTGGAGATTTTATTGCTGCCTGCCATCTTGATTTTTTTTCTTGTTCATCTCCCTGCAGGGCCACCTGCAGGGAGGGACATAAATAAAGGTGATTTTAGTTTAGAACAAGGGTGTCAAACTCGATTTCACTGAGGGCTGCATCAGTGGGGGCGTGGCCAGGATGAACATGGCTAGCTCTACGTCACTTGTGATGATGGCCTTCTGCAGCCCTCTGCCAGTGAAAATAGGACTTGGCGGGGGGGGGGGGGAACCGAATGTCCGGTTCTTCGCTGTACCCAAGGCAGCCCCGCAGACCATATCTAAGCACCTTGAGTTTGACACCCCTGGTTTAGAATTTGCTTTGCAGCAAGCCGACTTCCTCTCTTCCTTATTTTATTTTAAAATGCATTAAAAAAAAATCAGGTGAGTCAGGAAACTGATTGGCACTAAGAGAAATGTCAGGGAACCAGGGGTGAAATGCTACCGGTAGTAACAAAAATGCTACCGGTTCGGGTGAACCGGTTTTTCCGCTGATCAGCTGTGATGCGCAATTTATATTATCTAGAACCGTCGAATTTCCTGCTTTCTAGCTAATCTAAATTGTGTGGCACAGCGGAAACCCCCCCCACTGTTCTACTTACCTTTGTTCCTTTTGTAGCGCTGTGTGGGCGTGTCTCAGCCGTACATGCACACACAAAGTGCACACCTGGTAGCAGACTCACCGAACCAGTAGCAGGTTTCACCGCTGCAGAGAATGTAGAGGTATTGAGAGCATCATACATGTCCCTCTTGTTAGATCTCCTGGAAGCCATCACTAGATGGGTCTTTGCACAGGTTTATCCTTGGTAACTTGAAGATGGGTGGACTTCAAGGCCCAGAATTCTCTAGCTGGCATGTCTGGACTTCAACTCCCAGAATGCTGACTGGGGAATTCTGGGGGTTGAAGTCCACATAAACCCTATTGGAAGCCAGTGTTTCTCAACTTGGCAGCTTGAAGAGGAGTGGACTTTTAACTGTTGTTCTATTCTGATTTTCAGGACATAACTCAGCTTTAAACTCAGCATGGAAGAGACATCTGTGTGTATGTGTGTGTTGCACACATGTGCAAAGAGACAGTTGAGAAGGCTTTTTAAGAACATCTCTCATCTCTGTTATTCACTAGAGGAGCCTCTTCTGCTGATTACAGCAGTGTCTCTTCCTCACGCTGCTCTAATCACTCCCTTTGCAGTTCCCAAGTTTGGGTTTCATGCTTACGCATACCTCGTTTCTTACCTCTCCATCCACCTCTCTTGATTGGTTGCCTTCATTTAGGTTTTAATTCAATTCTCTACCTCCCTGATGGAAACAAATGAAAATCAGAAGGAGGAAGAGCATTGAGGAGGAGATGTGAACGAGTTTGTTATTTTTCTGTCCAGCTGGTTGAGTTGTTCAGGTTTGGAATTAATCTCCAGAGTGTTTTGGGTAGTGAAAGGCTGGTGTGTGTATATTTTACTTCCTTTGTTCATGTTTACTTGTTATCTTTTACATGTTTGACAAATAAAGCAATATACATAAGTCCTTGACTTGTGACCATAACTGGGATCAGACTTTCCATTACTAAGCAAGTAATAGTTGTTAAGTGAGTCATGTCTGATTTTGCAATTTTTTTTGCCACGCTTGTTAAACAATCACCATAGTTGTTAAGTGAATCATTGGTCATTAGGTGAATCTGGTTTCCTGTTGATTTTCCTTGGTGGAAGCCAGCAGGGAAGGTCACGTAATGGCAATTATCTGACCCCAGGATATCCCACCAGAAGATGCCGAGCACCTGAATTTTGATCACATGACTGGAGGGGTGCTGCGACAATCATAAGTGGGAGGACCAGCTGTAAGTCACTTCTTCACTGCCGTTGTAACTTTGAATAGTCGCCGAATGAATAGTTGCAAGTTGAAGATTACCTGTATGACTGCATATCTAAATGTATATTTGGATGCTATTTATATAAGTTAGTATCAAGATCCCTCCTTTTCAATAAGAGTTTTTGTTACAACCTTTCAAAACTTTTTGGGTTGATGGTGACCCAATAAAATGATTGATCTCCCCTCGATGATGATGATGAGGGAGGGGGGAGGGGGAGAGAGAGAGAGAGAGAGAGAGGATAGATAGATGGATGACATATAGATAGAGATATAGACAGACAGACAGACAGACAGACAGATGATATATAGTTAGATAGAAATATAGACAGAGACAGAAAGATAGATGGAAAGAGAAAGATAGATGGAAAGAGCAGGCGGAAGGAAGGAAGGAAGGAAGGAAGGAAGGAAGGAAGGAAGGAAGGAAGGAAGGAAGGAAGGAAGGATAGATGAGGTATGTGGGTAGATGGATAGATGGATGGGTTGATGAATGGATGAATGGATAGATGATAGATATCTGCTGAATGGATAGATAGATGAGAGGTGGGCAGATGGATGGATGATAGTTGGGTAGATGGATGGATGAATAGATGGATGGAGATGATAGATAGATAGATAGATAGATAGATAGATAGATAGATAGATAGATAGATAGATAGATAGATAGATAGATCTGATGCCTTCAAGTTAATTCTGACTTCTGGCAACTGCAGTTTTCTTGTTTCCTATTGCCTTCCTCCAAAAATTGAAAGAGAGAACTGGTCCAAAGTGACTCAGCTGAATTCTATGCCTAAGGGTTCTCATTTAATAAATTAGATACCTGAATAAATTAAACAGATGATTGCTTTATTGGTGCCTTACTAGACATTTCCAAGAGGTCTGGCAGAAGAGGTATAAAAATCTTAGCAGATTGGATAAATGTACATATGGTTATAGTAAAAATATTTTGAAACCATCATCCTGCTCTAGGTCCTGGTTTAGATTTATGGAGCAGTATTCTGACCCAACATGACACAACCTTTCAAACAAGGATGTAAACTATATCTTAAAAATGTCTATCTATCAGAACTTCCAAATGGATGGACTTCAAATCCCAGAATTCCCAGGGATTTGACCTGTAGTGATCATGTTGGCTGTGGCATTGTAGAAGTTGAGATTCACCAATCTGTCAGTTGTTCGGTTGAGAAACCCTTGAATAGAATGAAATTTGGAGACCAGCTATTAGAAAATTCTGAATTGATTAGTATAGAGAGCAGCAACACATTGGATTAAAAGGACACTATATGCAGCTTTTTAATATGTGGTATTGTTTAAATATCTATCTTCCTAACTGAAAAAAGCATGTTGTTCTAATTGGAATCCTGATTGGTTACCTCTGAGTGGCTTTTCAAGCTGTTTGTAAAAAATCTTTGGACTGCAAATATAATTGCACCACTTCCCGATGCCAAAATCCTGAAGCAGTTTGTAATTACCTGTAAAAAGGAAGTGCCAGAGGATACTGCAAAGAAGACCCCACCTTGTTCTGACAGCAAATGACCGTCAGAGATTCATAGTATTGAGAGCAAGACCTAAACTCAAAGTTGTACATAACTTTGGGAGGAAGAAGATAGAATAGAATAGAATAGAATAGAATAGAATAGAATAGAATAGAATAGAATAGAATAACAGAGTTGGAAGGGAGCTGGGAAGAAGCTCTGGTGTTTTCCTCCAAATCTAAGGATTCTATGAACAATACATGTATGTATTGACTATGTTACATCTAATTTTAAAAAGCCCTTATGTTGAACAAGGATTATCCAACCAACAGAAACTGAAGCTAAATGGAAATGTGTTAAACTGTCTTTCTCAGCCTTGCCAACTTTAAGATAGGTAGATTTCAGAGGTGTTATTCAGCAGTTCTGACCAGTTCTGGGGAACTGGTAGCAGAAATTTTGAGTAGTTTGGAGATCTGGTAAATTCTACCTCTGACTGGCCCTGCCCCCATCTAGGCTCTGCCTCCCGAGTCCCAGCTGATCAGGAGAGAATGGGGATTTTGCAGTACCCTTCCCCTGCCATGCCCACCAAGCCACGACCACCATGCCACGCCCACAGAACTGGTAGTAAAAAAATTTGAATCCTACCACTGGTAGACTTCAGTTACCAGAGTTCCCCAGCCAGCGTGCTTTATGTTGTGTGGACTTCAATTCCCAAAATTCTCCAGCCAGCATGGTGTATAAATAAACCTTTTCACAACACTAGCATTATCTCATCAAATTTGCAGATGACACCAAACTGGCAGGAATCGCCAACACTCCAGAAGACAGGCTTAAGATACAGAAGGATCTTGACAAACTTGAACATTGGGCACTATCTAATAAAATGAAATTCAATGGTGAAAAGAGTAAGATTCTACATTTAGGCAAGAAAAATGAAATGCACAGGTAAAGTATAGGTGGTACCTTGCTCAATAGTAGTAACTGTGAGAGGGATCTCGGAGTCCTAGTGGACAACCATTTAAATAGGAGCCAGCAGTGTGCAGCACCTGCCAAAAAAGCCAACACAGTTCTAGGCTGCATAAACAGAGGGATAGAATCAAGATCATGTGAAGTGTTAATACCACTTTATAATGCCTTGGTAAGGCCACACTTGGAATACTGCATTCAGTTTTGGTCACCACGATGTAGAAAAGATGTGAAGACTCTAGAACAGTGATGGCTAACCTTTTTCTAAAGGTGTGCTATCACTGTGTGTGTGTGCCCGCCCACCTGCACGTGCACAATTGACTCCCCCACACTGTGCATGAGTGAGCAACTTTCCTGAAGCCTGGGGAGGGCAAAAAAGGCCTCTCCCTGCCTTCCGGAAGGCCAAAAATCATATAGCTGGTGCACGCATGCATGCCGGAGCTGAGAGCTGCCAAGAACTGCCATGCCTGCAAATATGGCTCTGCATTCCACCTGTGGCATGCGTGCCATATGTTCTCCATCACAACTCTAAAAAGAGTGCAGAGAAGAGCAACAAAGATGATTAGGGGACTGGAGACTAAAACATATGAGGACGTTTGGAGGAACTGGGTATGTCTAGTTTAATGAAAAGAAGGACCTGGGGAGACATGATAGCAGTCTTCCAATATCTCAGGGGTTGCCACAAAGAAGAGGGAGTCAAACTATTCTCCAAGGCACCTGAGGCCAGAACAAGAAGCAATGGGTGGAAACTAATCAAGGAGAGAAGCAACTTAGAACTGAGGAGAAATTTCCTGACAGTTAGAACAATTAATCAGTGGAACAGAAATTGCCTCCAGAAGTTGTGAATGCCCCAACACTGGAAGTCTTTAAGAAGATGTTGGATAGCCATTTGTATGAAACAGTATAGGGTTTCCTGCCTAGGCAGGGGGTTGGACTAGAAGACCTCCAAGGTCCCTTCCAACTCTGTTATTCTTGTATCTTTTTTCTTAAGCTGAATTATGGGAAATGAATTGGAAATCTCTGGAACCTGTCAACGTAAATGAGGGAAAGGAAGATAAAGATTTTACTTCTATTCTTACACGGCAAACTGCAGTGGTGGTTAAATCAATGGCACATTCCAGTATATTTTCATATAAACAAACAAACAAATCTGTACATTTAATAAATAGGGCGAGAGATAAATAGGGCACCTTATACCTGGTGCCTTCAAGGATATAAACACATGGCTTCTCAGCTAAATAGTTGGCGCTATAAAGAAACCAATGTTTTATTTATAATGTGCTCCCTACCAGGTCAGAGTCCAACCCGCAATAAAAATCAGCAAAGAAGAAATAAACAGCAGGTATAAAATCAATGTGTACGGTATGATATTTACAACCACAATGAAAATAATACCACAATAAAAGCCTAAACTTACCTGTACTGTAATAATATGATTTACAGCAAAGCAGGCCTACCCTAGTCTCAACAACTGCTTTAGTCACTTTCACCAGGCAGACTCAGTACCCTCGATGGAATAAAGAGTTTTCAAACCCTGCTTAAACGCTTGCAGTGGCTGTGCAGGGCTGGAGAAAGAATTCGAAAAGTGAGAATTCCAGACTCTGAGACGCACAGAACAATCTTTCTTCCGGACTTCAAAAGAGAGAGAGAGAGAGAGAGAAAGAGAGAGAGAGAGCTGTGGTGGTGATCAGAATGCAGCATCGCAGGCTACTTTTGCTGACTGCAATTTGGCAGTTCAAATCTCACCAGGCTCAAGGTTGACTCAGCCTCCCATCCTTCCGAGGTGGGTAAAACGAAGACCCAGATTGGTTGGGGGCAAGAGGCTGACTCTGTAAACTGCTTAGAGAGGGCTGTAAAGCACTGTGAAGCGGTATATAAGTGCTATTGCTAAATGCTAATCAAACCTTGCAGAAATGGGATTTGGGAGTACTGTCCAATGGTGAAATTCAAATTATTTTATACTACAGCTTTTGTGGGCGTGGCTTGGTGGGCATGGCAGGGGAAGGATACTGCAAAATCCCCGTTCCCACCACACTCTGGGGCCAGCCAGAGGTGGTATTTGCCAGTTCTTCAAACTAATCAAGATTTCCGCTACCGGTTCTCCAGAATCTGTCAGAACATGCTGGATTTCACCCCTGGTACTGTCCCAATCAATAACTAACATGTCCTGTCTCTTTTAATTTTTTCTGAATCATTTAAAGTTAAGTAACTGCATAATAAAGATATGGTACTTGTTTGTTTGTTTGTTTGTTTGTTTGATTGATTGGTTGGTTGATTTTTATCCCACCTTTATTATTTTATAAAGGTAACATTCATAGAACTGCTTCCTCCCCCCCTTTTTTTGCCATGACAACCTTGTAAGGTGGGTTGGGCGAAGAGAGAATGACTGACCCAAAGTCACCTGGCCAGCTTTCTGATTGGCCCAAAGTTACTCAGCTGGCTTTCATTTTTAAGGTAGGACTAGAACTCATTTTCTCCTGGTTCCTAGGCCAGCACCTTCACCACTACTACACCAAGCTGGCTATGGAATATATGCAGTCCATTCTTACACTGAAAAGCATACCCTTCAATCTAGTAGAGAAGAACAGAAATACTTAGGAATAGAGGAAAGAGCTTTAGCTAGCGCTGAAAAGATATTAAGGTGGCTATGTAGTAAACGTTCTGCAGAGGTTCTTCCACAGTAGATGTCCCATAATCAGGGTGGTATATTCACTTACTTTCCCTATCGGTTCGCTACTGTCCACGCATGCACTTCAGGGGTGGGTTCCTGCCAGTTCTAACCTCTTCTATAGAAGAGGTTCCACAAATCTACAGTGCCATTTAGAATCGGTTCCAGCTCCCTCCCCCCGCCCGTCCGCACATCATCAAGATGAAGAGCGAGAGGAGGAATTCTGGGAGTTGAAGTCCACAAGTCTTAAGGCTGTCAGGTTTGAACACCCCTGGGCTTTTTTTTTCTAAAGGGTTAGGGGTACAAGGGTCTTCTAACTTGACAGCTTTAAGACTTTCGTGCTTCAAATGCCAGAGTTTCTGAGCTAATATTTTGGTTGCTAAGCAAGAGCATTGTTAAGTGAGCTTTACCACATTTTATAAGTTGGCCACGCCCACCCAGTCACTTGGCTGGCAAGCCACGCCCACCAAGTCACATGGCCAGCAAGCCACTCCCACAAAGCAGGCCACACCTACAGGTTCTAAAAAGCTTTGAAACCCACCACTGATGCACTTGGCCTTCCGCACATGCGCTTTGATCGCACGTGTGACTTACACGCATGCACGCAGCTTGAGAACATGGCTAAGTAGGATAGCATTGAGCTGGGACCGGTGGGCAGGTCCTGCCCCACCTGTGATTTCCACTACCGGTGGTTTAGGCGGGCCTACCCACGATTTACACTACTGATTTGGGTAAACCAGTCCGAAACAGCTGAATACCATCTATTCCCATAATCAAGATAATCCTCTATTTATAATTCTCCATCTTGCAGCTTGTTTTCTTCACAATCCAACTAATTTTCTCCTGAGAAAACCCCTTTTGAAACCTCAACCCTAATCCAGAATTTCCAAAAGGAACTTTCCCACACAACATAAGTGAGACATTGTAGAAGCTGGTGGAAAGGTTGAGGCCATGAGGCTACGCATTTAGCACCTGGCTGGGATAACAGATAAAATGCTTAGAAGGCTCTATTCTGGGTATTAGGGCAAGCAAGTAAGAGTCCTGGCAAAGATGAGAACACAAGAGTGACGACAAACTGACAAGCTGGCATTATTCATTTGCACAAGTGTGCAAAATAGTTTACTTTGCTCATCAATTGGAAAAGAGTTTAGGGTTAGAGTCACCGCCTAGTCTTTTTAGTTCTTTTTTCCTCCCCCTGCTTCTATCTTCAAGCTATTTTCTTCATGACGTTTTGTCTTGAGACAAAAAAGACGTCCCCGGAGCACAGATCTGTTTTGCTGAAAATTTCTACTGACAAGCAAGATTAAGCAACACGAGGCTTTCTGGTGCTTTTGCATCTGATCCAAAAAGTTTAGCCAAGAAAAAGAGATGATAGATGGAACCTTCCAAAATATCTAAAGAGCACGAAGTTTGTTTTTTTGTCTCCTCTTAGAATTTGACATATGAGATTGCAAGTTTAAGTGCTGGTCTAGGAATCAGAGACTGTGAGTTTTAGTCCCACTTTAGGCATAAAAGTTAGCTGTGTAACTTTGGGCCAAGCACCAGGAGGCTATGAATTCTAGTTCCATCTTATAGAAATTAGGTATGTGACTTTGGCCCAATCACCAGAAATTGGTGAGTTCTGATCCCACCTTAGGCATGAAAGTCATTTTGGAAAAGGATCAAAAATTGGCTGGAGGCAATAACAGAGGTTAAAATAGAATGGAAACCTGACGTTTTTTTATTAGGAATAATGTCTGCGAAATACAAAAAAGAAATCCAGTATTTAATACTACATATAATTACGGCGGCAAGGATTGCCTTTGCCCAGAAATGGGAAAACAAATTAATTCCAAGCGAAGATGAAATAATAAGAAAGGTTATGGATTGTGCTGAAATGGACAAACTAACTAAAGAAATCAAGGGAAAAGAAGAATCAGAATTCTATCCCAGGTATGGGATAAATGGTATAGGTGAATGGAGGAAAGAAACAAAAATCAATGAAGGAATATAACAAAACTCAAAAAATAATAGTTATGAGTAAAATAAGAGGGTTAAGAAAGGTGAAATCCAAATGAAATACAATAGAAGGGGAAATAATATAAGGTGAGCGGTATCGATTGATAATTGCTATTGTATTGTGTAAATGTGGTGTTTGTATTTTACATGTTTGTTAATAAAAAAATAAAAAATTAATAATAAAAAAGAAAGAAAGATTGTCATTTGGGTGATTTTGGAACAAACACCAGGAAAAAGTGATTTCTAGTTTTCCTGCCTTAAGCATGAAAATTAGCTGGTTGACTTTAGATCAATCACTGTCTTTCTGCCTATTCTGACTTAGGCTTCCCTAACAGTACGAAGCTGAGTCCTCATCCTGATAATCTCCTTTTATTTAATTAAAAGTGAATTCCTCTCCAGCAAAGTCCCAGCCCACAGTCTTTCAAGATAGTTCACATGTCGACCCTTGTTCCTTAGCTGTTCCCTTTGGCACAAGGCCGGTTCATTTGTGGGTATGCTGCGTGCGCATGCAGTGCAATAAAAATTGCCCTGCGCATGCGCAGAAGCAAAAATCAAGATGGTGGCGCCTATGACACCACCCGGAGAACTGGTTCAGTCGCATGGCAGGCCTCGGTCACTGCCGGTTCCAGTGACCCAGGCCACCAAACTACTATCGGTTTGTCCGAACTGCTCTGAACCGGTAGGAATCCACCACTGGTCTGGCAACTCTGTGCATGCGCACACTGGGAACATGCTCCAGCTGTTTGTCTGCCTCACTGATGTCTGACTCCGAAGGCAGCTGATAACTGTCAGAGGGCCATGGCCCCATCTCTGTCTGTGACGCAGAGCCCTCATCAGAGCCTTCCCCAGACTCCAGGACTGGCCCATCTTCCTCCCCAACCTCTTCACTGTCTGAGTCTGCTGCCAGCTCCGTTGGCCGCTGGTGGGCCCAACCCATCTCATATGGCTGTTATTGTGGAGAAAATAGGAGGAAGGAATATTAGATATGTTTGCCAGCTTGAGGTACTTTATTACAGTACCTCAAGCTGGCAAACGAGATAGTCCTCGACTTAGGACCACAACTGAGTCCAAAATTTTTGTTGTTAAGTGTGGTGTTTGTTAAGGGAGTTTTGCCCAATTTTACTACCTTTCTTGCCGCAGTTGCTAAGTGAATCACTGCGACTGATAAAGTTAATAACATGAGTGAATCTGGTTTCTCCGTTGATTTTGCTTGTCAAAAGGTTGCAAAAGGTAATCACATGACCTTGGGACACAGCAATGGTCACAAGTAAGAACCAATTGCCAAGCATCTGAATTTTGATCACGTGAGCGTGGGGCTGCTTACAAAGGTTGTGAGTGTGAAAAATGGTCATAAGTCACTCTTTTCAGTGCCGTTGTAACTTTGAATGGTCACTAAATGAACTGTTGTAAGTCAAGAACTACCTGTACTTTATAAGAGATTAAAAATCTAATAAATAAATAAAGGAGGCAGTATATTCCAGAAGGGTCTTAAACAAGAGACGGCATTGTCCTGAACTGGATCCAGGAGAAAAGAAAAATTTCAGGTATCCACACCTAGAATGTTCTGGGATTACTCTATTAGGTTAAAAGATTATAACTTTAATATGGCAAGATTCTGTCTACAAGTTATACGCAAATAAGGAACTGGATTTGATTTGGATTTTACTGTTTCATTTTGGAGCTTAGGCCTGACTCTATCCAATGTATAGCTATTATTTGCTGATGGAAATCATTTTTCTTAAAAAGTACAGATATATTGTTGCTGTTATGCCCATGCATTTTGAAGCCCTCAGGCTAATTTAAATATAGCAGTTGGATGGTCCAGGAGGTCTTTGATTTTCTATCTGTACATGCATATTTGAATGGATGCCAAGCGTCATAAATGGATAATAAAGTCGTTTTCCTGATGCATGCATTTGGACTGCGTTTCCAGATATACATTTATTTGACTTCTTACTTGGCCCTAATGTGATAAGCAATATCTAACGAGGTAATGTCTTTATTCCTTCTTACGAATCCCGGCCAACAAAAACAAATCTAGTGGAGTGAGAGCAGAAAAGAAACGCTCAAACCTTATGCTTGTATCCTTTGAAATTTTCACATGGGGCAAGAACTTCCTACCCAGACAGAAATGTTAGAGAATATTGGTGAATATTTTGGGTGTTGCATTGGTTATAAATACAGGCCGCAAAGCACTTTTCCCGAATCTATAATAACTCTGAACTGTCATTAAATGAAAAGGTCACAAGTACAGGTAGTCCTCAACGTATCGCAATTAGCTCAAAATTTATGTTGCTAAGTGAGATAGTTGTTAAATGAATTTTAGGGGGAGGGGAAGTAGAAAAGGGGAATGTTGAAGGGGAGAAAGGAAAGTTGGAGGGGGGAGAAAGAAAGGGTGTATGGAGGGTTGAAGCGTTTTGTTGGTTTTGTATTTTGGAATATAAGAAGAGTTATGTTTATTGCTTAATGTTATATGGCCTCAATCTTGCACAGTATATATGTGATTATATAAAATGAAAATGAAAATGAATAAAATATTTTAAACATAAATGAATTTTGCCCCATTTTACGACCTTTCTTGCCACAATTGTTTAGTGAATCACTGAAGTTCATAAGTTAATCTGGCTTCTCCGTTGATTTTGTTTGTCAGGAGGGACACATACAAAAGGGGAGCGCATCAGTGGTGGCTTGGTGGGTGTGACAGGGGAAGGTTAATGAAAGTCCTCATTTCCTCCCGATCAGCTGGGACTTGAGAGACAGAGAATAGATGGGGGAGTGACCATCCAGAAGTGGTATTTACCAGTTCTCTGAATTACTCAAAATTTCCACTACCGGTTCTCCAGAACTGGTCAGAACTTGCTGAATGCCACCTCTGGATCATATGATCCTGGGACATTGCAACCGTCATAACTATGAGTCAGCTGCCAAGCGTCTTAATTTTGATCATGTGACCCTGGGGATGCTACAATGGTAAGTGTAAGTGTGAAAATAGTCACGTCGCTTTTTTCAGTGCCATTGTAACTTCGGTCACTAAACTAACTGTTGTAAATTGAGCACTTCCTCTACACAAATAGAAAAGGATGTGAGAAGATGATACAGGGGGGGGGGGGAATCACAAGGTCCTTCCCATAAAAGTTCCAACAACTTTGAATGCATGCGCATTTCCTCAATGCTGTTAGGCTCTGTTGGAAGAAATGTCCATCTGGATTCAGTTCCAAGTGGGGGAAAAGAGACTGGAAACATGGAGGCTGCTTGGAAAGATGGTTTAATGGTGGACACGTGGCTTGAGCTCCTGAACAGAAAAGGGGGAATCACATGCTTCAAGGTGTTGAATGAAGAAGAAAAAAGAAGGGGCTTGCTGAGAGTTCCTGAGTTTTTTATACTCTCTGTTCCGCCCCACCTCTCTATTTCCTGTTCCTGTGTAAGAATTGTATTCTGATTGGTTGTCAGACTCCCATGGGGCCATGCAGGGGCAATTCTGTAGGCTGTGTTTTGAGTCAAGTTTGGTTGAGTGTTGCTTCTTCCCAGGTGTGCTGTAGTGAGATGGGTAAAGGGCTAGTACTATAATGCCTTAATCCCATCACCCTGTAGCTAAGGGGGGATCTTTGTTATATAGAATAGAATGGATCAGGCCTGTTAATGGCCCATTGACAAAAGTGAGGGCTAATAAAAGCGAGTCTGTTTCCTGCCCAAAAACATGTTTCTCCATTTCTCATCCAGGGAAATACGTATAATATTCTGCCTTTTCAATATTTCCTAGGATATTTCATTCTTCCAGGAGAGGGGTGGGTGGTAACTTCCCACAGCTCAATGTACAACTTTTGCTTTAATCATATCAAAATTCAGGGTACAAGGAGAGGAATGAGCAGAAAATAGTTAGCTGAGAGTTAATTATGGAATTCCTTGTGGCCGCCTCCTTTTCTCTGACTTTTTAAGTTCTTTTTACCACCAGATGCAGCAGCTTGTTTTATGGACTGTGATAAATCTGCCACTAGAGAGGAATATAAAATAAACCCAGGCATCTGAGCTGATTTTCAAATTTCTTCGGGGGTTTTCTTTTATAAAATATATATATATATATATATATATATATATATATATATATATATATATATATATATATATATATATATATATATATATATATATATATATATATATATATATATATATATATATATATATATATATATATATATATGAATAAGAAAAACCCTGAGGCATAAAACATTTCTTCTTCTTCTTTTTTAAACAGCGTTAGTAAATAGGTTGATCTGTTTTTATGATTTCCAATATTACTAAGTGGCTTTCATTAAAACAAGTTTAATCAACTGAGGAACCCGGCATGTGCTACCATAAAAATCAGACGTCATGCACGCATGATACTAAATATGAAGGGATTTGGTTAAAAAGCGGAAAAACGACTGCAAAGAGAGGGTAGAAGAGCCATCTTCCGCCTCCCAAATCTGGAGCTATGCACATGAAAACTGGCTGCTTAGAATTGCAAGCTCCCACCCTAAATAAAATGCGTATTTATTCCAAGATGAAGAAGCCCAATTACTCCAAACAGAAATCCCTCCATCCAGGACAGTCTACAAATTTGGTAGAGGAAATTCGGTAGAGGAAGGTTGCCAACAGAGGCACCAAGGCCTTAAATCAGCAAGCAAGAGAAAACACACCATTTTTATTTCCCGCTGTTGGAAGAAATGTCCTTCTGGGTTCAGTTTCAAGTGGAGGAAAAGAGACTGGAAACATGGAGGCTGCTTGGAAAGATGATTTAATGGTGGACAGGATCACATGGCTTGAGCTCCTGAACAGAAAAGCGGGATCAGATGCTTCATGGTGTTGGGTGAAGAAGAAAGGAGAGAGACAGAGACAGAGAGAAAGATGCTGAAAGTCCCTGGCTTTATACTCTCTATTTGGCCCCACCTCTCTGTTTCCTGTGTAAGAAATGTTTTCTGATTGGTTGTCAGATTCCCCTGGGGCCATGCAGGGTCAACTCTCTAGGCTGTGTTTCAAGTCCAAGTTTGGTTGAGTTCCCAGATGCCATGTGGTGAGTTTTTGTAGAAGGCGAATCCTAGCTTTGTTATGTAGAGTAAGCTATCTCGGGGCCACTAATGGCCCATTGAGAAAGGTGGGGACTATTAAGAGTGAGCCTGTTTCCTGCCTAAATACATGTTTCTCCATTTCTGATCCAGGGAAATTTAATATTCTTCCTTTTCAATATTTCCTAGGATATTCCATTTTTCCTAGGAGAGGGGTGGGTGCTAATTTCCTACACCACAATGCATGAGAGCATTGGATGTCCCAAAGATTGCTTTTTCAAAAGGCAACTGGACTTTGTTTTCCCTTGAAGAGGTTTCTTCTGACTGAAGTCAGAACTGAAGAAGCTTATTGAATGAGAAGTGAAATGTCTTCAAGGAAAAACAAATGAAATCCAGTTGGCTTTTGAAAAAGCACCTTTGGGACAACCTAGATGACTGGGAAATTCCATAGACAAATCATAGGAAAGTGAAATATGGAATGTTGGTGAACTACAGTTCCCAGCATCCTTCACTAAAGACCATTCTTGGTTGGGATGCTGGGAACTGTAGTCTATGACTTATCTATCCTGAGCAAAAGCAAATTTATACAAAAACACCACAGAGAATGAAGCATACCCAGGTAGCTCTAGACTTACGACCACAATTGAGCCCCAAAATTATGTTCCTAAACAAGACAGTTATTAAGTGAGTTTCCCCTGTTTTATGACATTTCTTGCCATAGTTGCTAAGTAAATTAAAGCAGTTGTTAGGTAAGTAACACGGTTGTTAAGCGAATCTGGCTTCCCCTTTGACTTTGTGTGTCAAAGGTGATCACGTGACCCAGGGACTCTGCAACTCTCATAAATATGAGCCAATGGCCAACAATTCCAAATTTTGATCACATGACCATGGGGATGCGTCAATGGTCGTGAGTGTGAAAAATTATCATGTCACTTTTTTCAGTGCAGTTGTAACTTCTAACGGTCATTAAATGAATGATTGTAAGTCAAGGACTACATGGCCTTTAAGGTGTTGGGGACTGGACATTCAACTGCACATTCTGGGATGGTGCCCTTCAAACATCTGGAGAACATCACATTCAGGAAAGCCAATGTTGCTGATAGCATCATAATCTTATCTGCTTCCCTTGTGAATCACAGCAAAACAGAGATGACGATTGTTGTGTTGCTGGCTGGAGATGTCCGATTGCTCATCCAGGATTAATTTTGGGGTAGATAAAAGCTTTAATCTATGTCCACAGAGCCAAAAGCAGCCCAGAGGTTGCATCTACTGCCAACAGTGGAGTCACGCCACTTCATTTCCCTGAAGTGACCAAGGGATGGGATGATATTTTCCTGGCCTTTGGGATATAGTGGTGCTACATAAGGTGGGTATGTGTAAGAAGAACACATGTGGTCCTCGATGTACAACAGTTCATTTAGTGACCTTTCAAAGTTACCACAGCACTGAAAAAAAGTGACTAATGACCATTTTTCACATTAATGACCACTGCAGCCTCCCTGGGCTCCCTAATTTACAACTGGTTCTTATTTATGATGTCCTGGGGAAGTCATGGGATCACCTTTTGCGACCTTCTGATCAGCAAAGTCAATGAGGAAGCCAGGTTATTATGGTAGTTTAACAACTGCAATGATTCACTTGACAACTGTAGCAAAAAGGGGATTGTAACTGGAGCAAAACTCAGTTAACAAATGGTTCACTTAGTATATTTTAGATATTTTGGGCTCCGTTGTAGTTGTACGTCAAGGATTACCTCTTCTTGTATCAATGAAGGAAATTCTCCCTTCTCCAGCCAAGACTGGGAGTGTGTGTGTGTGTGTGTGTGTGTCTATTGTAAAGAAATACATCTAGCCCAGTGGTGGGTTTCAAAATTTTTTAGAACCTCTTCTGTAGGTGTGGCCTGCTTTGTGGGAGTGGTTTGCCAGCCATGTGACCGGGTGGGAGTGGCTTGGCAGTCATGTGACTGGGTGGGCATGGCCAACTTCTAAAATATGGTGAAACTCACTTAACAACGCTCTTGCTTAGCAACCAAAATGTTGGCTCAGGAACTCTGGCATTTGAAGCACTCAAGTCTTAAGGCTGTGAAGTTACAAGACCCTTGCACCCCTAACCCTTTAGAAAAAAAAAATCCCAGGAGTGTTCAAACGTGACAGCTTTAAGACTTGTGGACTTAAATTCCCAGAATTCCTCCTCCAGTCATGTTGGCTGAGGAATCCTGGCACTGAAGTGTGCAAGTCTTAAAGCTGTCAAATTACAAGACCCTTGCACCCCTAACCCTTTAGAAAAAAAACCCAGGGGTGTTGAAACTTGACAGCCCTAAGACTTACAATACAATAGCAGTGTTGGAAGGGACCTTGGAGGTCTTCTAGTCCAACCACCTGCCTAGGGAGAAAACCCTACACCATTTCAGACTAATGGCTATCCAACATCTTCTTAAAGACTTCAGTGTTGGGGCATTCACAACTTCTGGAGGCAAGCTGTTCCACTGATTAATTGTTCTAACAGTCAGGAAATTTCTCTTCAGTTCTAAGTTGCTTCTCTCCTTGATTAGTTTCCACCCATTGCTTCTTGTTCTACCCTCAGATGCCTTGGAGAATAGCTTGACTCCCTCTTCTTTGTGGCAACCCCTGAGACATTGGAAGACTGCTATCATGTCTCCCCTAGTCCTTCTTTTCATTAAACTAGACATACCCAGTCCCTGCAACCGTTCTTCATATGTTTTAGTCTCCAGTCCCCTAATCATCTTTGTTGCTCTTCTCTGCACTCTTTTTAGAGTCTCCACATCTTTTTCTACATCGTGGCGACCAAAACTGAATGCAGTATTCCAAGTGTGGCCTTACCAAGGCCTTATAAAGTGGTATTAACACTTCACATGATCTTGATTCTATCCCTCTGTTTATACAGCCTAGAACTCTGTTGCCTTTTTGGCAGCTGCTGCACACGGCTGGCTCCTATTTAAATGGTTGTCCACTAGGATTTGTGGACTTCAACTCCCAGAATTCCTCCTCTCGCTCTTCATCTTGATGATGTGCGGACGGGCAGGGGGAGGGAGCTGGAACCGGTTCTAAACGGCACTGTAGATTTGTAGAACCTCTTCTATAGAAGAGGTGAGAACTGGCAGGAACCCACCCCTGATCTAGCCCTAAACTAGATATATTTTAAAAAAAATAAATTTAAAATCTAAAATTCATTTTAAAAGTGTCTGTGTGTCTCTGTGTGTGTTTCATAGAATACATTTAATCCCAAAGACCAGGTTGCAGGAGCAGATTATCCTATTATTATTATTTTTTTAAAAATTAAAAATATAACAGAACAACAAAGTTGGATGGGGCCTTAGTGGTCCTCTAGTCCAACCCCAGATCTCAAGGAGCAAACCCTGTACTATTTCAGACCATGTTTTGCAAGATGGGTGGCAAACATATTTAATAAATCATAAATAAAATTCATTTAAAAATAATGTGAGTTTGTGTGCGGAAATACATCTAGCTCCGAGCTTACACTCCAGAATGCAGGACCAGAATTCTAGATATATGTTAGCTTCAAAATATACCTTGCATAGGTATTTAATTTTAAAAATATAAAATTCATTTAAAAAGTATTCTAAAAATCTGAGTAATCCTGCATAAACCAATATGAACGATGATACCAAAATTATACTAAAAGGGTTCTTGTGTTCTTTACTGAAGTGTGTAACTTAATAAGCAAATAAGAAGCAAATACAACTATGCTGATTTATGGAGGAGACCCAGATTTAATTTCTGGGCAATGCCTTTATTAGGATCAACCAGTGGTGGAATTTTTTCTTTTTTAATGCTACAGTAGTTTGATGAGTCCTGTCAATACCATTAGACAAGTATGGAGCTGCTCTTTTAAAAAAATAAAAAAATAAAAGCTCTCCAAGAGACCTTTTGGAAACAGATACATTTATTAAACTTTAATTGATGAAAGTAATTGATCCAGGAGATAATAGGATGAAGATTAATGCATTTTAAAGAAATGTAGCTAATCGATAAATAGGTCTAGTAAATTAAAGCCATCTCTTTATCCACCAAGTTGGTCTGCAAATGTATTGAGATAGTTGAAGACACTGATGTCCAGTGGTGGGATTCAATTTTTTTTACTACCAGTTCTGTGGGCATGGCTTGGTGGGCATGGTGTGGCTTGGTGGGAGTGGCTTGGTGGGCGTAGCATGGCTTGGTGGTGTGGTTTGGTGGGCATGGCATAGGAAGGTTACTGCAAAATCCCCATTTCCTCCTGATCAGCTGGGAGTTGGGAGGCAGAGAATAGATGGGGCGTGGCCAGCCAGAGGTCATATTTATCGCTTCTCCGAACTTGGAGGCCTTCTAGTCCCACCCCCCACCCAGGACAGGAGACCTCATTCTCTCCCACATAAATGGTTGTCCAATCTTTCCTTGAAGGACCGCTTTGGTCTAGTGGTTAAAGCAGCAGGCTAGAACTGGGAGTTCTAGTCCCATCCTAGGCATGAAAGCCAGTTGGGTGATTTTGGGCCAATCACCAGGAGACTTTGAGTTCTAGTCCCGCCTTAGGCATGAAAGCCGGCTGGGTGACCTTGGTTAGTCACTCTCTCTCAGCCCAACCCACTTCACAGGGTTGTTGTTATGAGGAAAATAGGAGGAGGAAGATATTTTGGATAGGGCTCAGTACTCTTTCAACATTTATATGAAGCCACTGGGTGAGATCATCTGTCACCATGGACTGAGGTATCACCAGAGGTGGGTTCCTACCGGTTCGGCCCAGTTCAGCCGAGTAGGTAGTAACTTGAAATGGTTCTATCGGCCACGCCCCCAAACTGGTTCTATGGGTGGCGCCATAGCTGCCGCCATCTTGATTTGCTTCTGCACATCTGCAGAAGCATTTTTTTTACTACTGTGCATGTGTGCGTAGCGTGCATTAAATGCACACACATGGAGCATGTCCCTGAGCGAACTGGAAGTTACACTAGCCGGAACCCACCTCTGGGCATCACTAATTTGCTGATACTCAGCTGTATGTCTCAGCCCGTGGTGAGTTAAGCGAGGCTTGTCCTCCCTCTTGCAATGCCTGCAGGCTGTTAGGGGCTGGATGGGGAGCAACGGATTGAAATGAAACCCTGGCAAGACCGAGTGGCTCTGGGTTTGGGGTTCTTTGGCCCAGGGAGAATTGCCACCCTTGTTCTTGGATGGGGTGGCACTACCCCGAAAACACCCTGTGGGTAATCTGGGTTTTTTTCTGGACTCACGACTTCTGCTTGAAGATCAGGTGGAGGTCGTGGCAAGGAGGGTCTTTGTGCAACTGTGGGTTGTGTGCCAGTTATGCCCTTTCCTGGTCCAACAGTCCCTACTCATAGTCACTCATTCCCTAGTCAATTCCCCTCTTGACCATTGCAACACCGTCTATAGGAGGCTGCTGATGAGGAGCATCTGGAACCTCCAATTGGTGCAAAATGCAGCGGCCCGCATGGTTTTCTGCAGGCCTCAGCATGCACATGTATTACCTCTCCTGCGGGAGCTGTGTTGGCTGCCTATTTGCTTCCGGGTGCAATTCAAGGTGCTGGTTGTCCCCTTTAAAGCCCTTCATGGTTTGGGACCAGGTTATCTGAGGGACTGTCTCTTGCCGGTCACATCTACTCGACCCATCAGAGTGGGGAGGCAGGGAATGTTGCTACCATCCCCGAGGAAGATACACCTGGTGGGACCCAGAAGAAGGGCCTTCTCTGTGGTGGTTCCCTGCCTCTGTAACATCGTCCCCCCCAGAGATTAGAACAGCCCCCACTCTGACACTCTTCCAGAAGGCACTGAAGACCTGGTTCTGCCAGCGGGACTGGGGAACCCAGAGTGGGATGGAGCCCATTAAATGGCTCCTGTGATCTACTATTGCTGGGGCGGAGGTGGGGAAGGGGTGAGAGGTGTGGGGGATTTTATTATATTGTAGTATATTAATTTATCTGATTCTTTTTCTAAGTTTTTATTGTTTTAAATGTGTTTTTATATTCTGTAAGCCGCCTTGAATTGCCATGGGCGAACAGGCAGCAATATAAAATAAATAAATATGTCTGCAACCTTGAATTATTTGTAAACATAATATAGGATATAAATAAAAAATAAAAAAATAATGTGATAAAATACAATAATTTAAAATAACATAAAAATAAAATAAAGTAATAAAATAAAATAAGACAAATAATAAAATTAATGAAATGAAATAAAAAAGTAAAATAATGAAATAAACAAAATAAACAAAATAAACAAAATAAACAAAATAAACAAAATAAACAAAATAAACAAAATAAACAAAATAAACAAAATAAACAAAATAAACAAAATAAACAAAATAAAATAAACAAAATAAACAAAATAAACAAAATAAACAAAATAAACAAAATAAACAAAATAAACAAAATAAACAAAATAAACAAAATAAACAAAATAAACAAAATAAACAAAATAAACAAACAAAACAAACAAAACAAACAAAACAAACAAAACAAACAAAACAAACAAAACAAACAAAACAAACAAAACAAACAAAACAAACAAAACAAACAAAACAAACAAAATAAACAAAATAAACAAAATAAACAAAATAAACAAAATAAACAAAATAGACAATTAATTCCATTAATTGTTCTCAGTGTCAGAAAATTTCTCCTTAGTTCCAGCTTGGATCTTCCTCCCATGAGGTTCCACCCATTGCTTTTCCCTCAGGTGTTTTGGAGGGAAAAAAATAATCATTGTATTTTAGGCCTTTTGAAAGACTTTCCTCTTCCTCAGCCATGGACTATAAACAGTGCAAAACACCACTATTTGCAATATGATCCTCAAAAGGATGGCCGTTTCAGGAGTCGAGGGACCAGGGCTCTTGCAAATTCTTAGCAGTTAGTTCTCTGGAATAGCAACTGTGCTTTGCTCACCATTTGGCTCAGACTTGGGTTTGTATGTGTGTGTGTGCGCGCGCGCGCGTGCGCGCGCAAAAATGTGATAAATCAAAGCTTTGGGGCTCCTGAGCTTCACAGTTGATTGTCTAGACTGACACACACATCTACGAAGCGTCTGACACTGGATCAATGCCCCCCTGTCTGGCCCAAGCAGCACCACCTCTCTTATTTCTGAAAGGGCCTCTCACTAATTTGCACCCCGAATTGTTTTACGATGTCTGAATAGGTGAGAAATTTTTGTAAAGACATAGGTAAAACAGTTCAGGGCAGCAAAGGTAGAATGGAAGCATCTTTGCTACATTTACAATATCTCAGTTCTTCAGGGATGAATTGGGGGTGAGTGGGAAGCATGAAAATATAGAGGAGCTGGCTTGCAACGATCCAGCTAATTCGTGTAAAATCAGCTTTGGAATATTTGTGCTCTTTGAAAAAAAACCAAGATTCCTTAAACAAAAGAGGGATAAAGACTGTAATGTTTAGGAGGCACTTTTAAGATAATGAAAAGGTCGTCAAAAAGGTCAGACCTTTTACATAATTTGACCTAAATCCTGCGAGACAGAAAATATTAATTACAGGCAGGGTAGTTTTAGTGCCAGGTATAATTGGTATGTGTAAATTGCTATGATGTAGGATTAGGTGAAGGGTGCAGATTATTTAAGAATTTCTCCTCTCTCTGTTTCAATTGGAAGAAAATTATTAGTGCTGGGGAGGAAATTTATCCTGCATTTTCTCCCCTTGCCAGGTCCCATTTGTTCTGATAAAAAGAAAAAACTTTCTTTCACAATGTCTTCAAAGAGTTATTTCAGAAGGAGTCATTCATTCTTGTTCTGCATTCATCCACTACAATTAACCTGGGTTCTAAATTAAACTATTTACTTGGTTCACACATACTCTGAACTCTAAATTAGCTGCACAGGATGAATTTGCACAAAACAATTATAACACAGAGACACACAAACAGTAATTAGCCTTCCTGTGTGGAGCAAATGAAGGCCCTTAGTTACAAGAAGACCAAGGAATGGGCGAAGGCCCTTCCTGTCATACCTTCATTTTCTCTTTTGCTTCTTTGCCTTCTTGCTCTTTCATATATTAAATTAAATCCAAAGAAAACTCAATGTGGCTGGACCCTGAGCATGAAGCATCTTAATGTTCTTCAACTGAGTATTTTGTTCTTTCAGATTATTGTTGTTGTTGTTGTTGTTGTTGAGATATTATGATTTGTTTTTATGGTTATATGCTGCCTGGAGTCACATCTTGGCATGTTAAGTGGCCTATAAATCTTTTAGTAGATGCATCTTTAAATAAATTAATTGGGAGGAAGATCAGCTTAAGAGCTACTGTCCTCACTACAGGAATGTTCCATTCTTGAGAAATAGAATAGAATAACAGAGTTGGAAGGGGCCTTGGAGGTCTTCTAGTCCAGCCTCCTGCTTAAGCAGGAAATCCTATATCATTTCAGACAACTGTCTACCCAATCTCTTCTTAAAAACCTCCAGTGTTGGAGAACCTACATTTTGTGTACTGTGACTTCATCCCTCACTTCCACTTCCTGGCTGTCCCAGCCTTTTAAAGAAAGGAACAGAATAATGAAAAGAAAATTTGGGGAAAGAGCATCAAAAGATTCCCAGATTGGGAGAAAGTTTTTTTAAGATTTGGGGAGAGGGTCTGTGACCTATCAGGTGGTAGTAAACCACAACTCCCAGAATCCTTAGGAAACTGTTAAGTCTTAGACATATGCCACATTGTTGTTCCAAAGTACTAACCAGTTCTTAGGATCATGTGGTTCTATTCATATATGTTCAGCTCATGGCTTCTAAGTATTATTAACCATAAAAGTGCTGATCGTTGATCTACCTCTGCCTGCCAGACTTTGTAGGTTTGGAAATAGAGTAAGGTAAAGGTTCCCCTCTCACATATGTGCTAGTCTTTCCCGACTCTATGGGGTGATGTTCATCTCTGTTTCAAAGCCAAAGAGCCAGCACTGTCTGAAGATGTCTCCGTGGTCATGTGGCTGGCATGACTCAATGCTGAAAGCCCACGAAACGCTGTTACCTTCCCACCAAAGGTGGCCCCTATTTTCTACTTGCATTTTTACATGCTTTCGAACTGCTGGGTTGGCAGAAACTGGGACAAGTAATGGGAGTTCCCTCCGTTATGCAGTGCTAGGGATTCGAACCCCCAAACCTTTTTGATCGACAAGCTAAGTGTCTTAGCCACTGAGCCACTGCATCCCTATGGAAGTACAGTACAGTTTCCCATTTATTTTAGCCATGGGTGTCAAACCCGTGGGGTCACATGACATTTTGTGACATTTTCCCCATTCGTGGAGCTGGGCTGGGCGTGGCCTGCACATGACATACCTGGTCTGCAGGCTGACAGTTTGACACCCCTGATCTAGGCAAACTATATCTGGGCTGCAAATCTGCAGATGGCCTTAAGATGGTAGCAAAGAGCTGGTGTTTCTGAATCTCTTACCTGCCATCTAGAGGCCAACTGAATGGCATCGTTTGCCAATTAGAGGTAGTCCTTGAATAATTAAGCTCCACAATTACAGTTGTAGGTCAAAACAGTTGTAAAGCTAGACATTATGTGAGCAGACCCAATATACAACCCTTTTTATGGCGGTTATTAAGTGAACCCATTGTTCAATATGAGGCAGTTTTTGCCAGAAACCAGAAGTAAATGCCAGTTTCCAGCAAAAACATGATAAATTGCAGTCATATTCCACAGGGCACCGCAAACAGTGTAAATGTGTGTCAGTTGCCAAACACCCACAATACGGTCATGTGACAATAAGGGGTGGGGTGCAGACTCCAAACTTTGAAACTGGATCATGAGTCCCCTTTTCAGGGTCCCTTATAGCTTCCAAAGGTCATTAAACCAAGATGTTGTAAGTTGAGGACTCCACGCATGCCCTACTTGTTCAATCGCAAAAGCAGGGTTCACAGAAACAGCGCTGCAATCTGTTTTTATGCTTTTTCTCTTTGTTCTGAGTTGGTCTGCATTTGCAGTTGCATATTCCAAAAAGTGAAGTTGCATTCCCTTTTAATCTATTTCCTCCTCCTCCTCCTCCTTCTGAACTGATTATCAGCTCTGTAATGACCTGGGAAGTTGCCTGCACCTAGTCTGTAATTGTGAAGAAATACAATCGATGCAGGTTTAATCTAAGTTAAACTGAGTTTTGGAGATTAATCAAATCTTAATTACAGAACCGTTCAAACATCCATAGTTATAACGAAATTCATTGATTGGTTTTTCACTCTCGCCCAATAAACTGGCTGCACTTTTTAGCAAGAATGTCATGGCATAGAGCATGCTTGTAATCTTTCAACGGATAAGTTTACTGCACCTAAGAAGGCCAGGATAATAACATTAATTAGAGCAAATGCAGAGATTCCAATACTATTATTCACAAGAGCCCAATTATCCCATCTCACAAATAGGAGCAGCCTTGTTCATAGCTACTGAACCATCTTTCTGGTCCATATTCTTTGATGTGTCCTATCAAACATACGAACAGCTTCATGTGCCTTAAAATATGCACAGTGACATATTGGCACATTTATTTACATTTAATTTCCAATTGACCACATGTGGGCTGGGCAGAGACAGCCAAAGCGCCAGATGTGGCCCATGGGCCATAAAAACCCCACGCTGCCTCTACAACTTTGCAAACTATATAAGCTGGCGGGTTTTGCAGAAGGACTAAGCAGAGTTCAATTGATTGGAACTGACAGAAGAGAGCAGCTGAGCATCAACACCGTCCTTTCTAGCACATAAGTCATGAAAAGGATCTGAAGGGGAGGCAAAATGGTGCAATATTTCATCTGCCGTTGGGCACTTCCATCCAAAGGGTTTTGTGCACCTCCCCTATTAGCTCCATGCCCCTGTGATCCCGTGCGCTTATCTCTTTGGGGCAACTAAATTGATTTATTTCTGATTCAGTGCAAAAAGAGCTGCAGTTTTGCAGAGCTTGGAAGAAGCAGACAGGCTTCCACTTTGGAGAGGACCTTTGCATCAGGCCTTGGTCCAGCCCCTTGGTTTAAGCCAGGCTCTCAAAACTTGACAACTTTAAGACTTCATCAATTCCCAGAATTCCCCAGCCAGCATAAGCCACCTTAGCCATCACATAAAGCACAGTTTCTCAACGGTGGCAACTTTAAGAGGTGCGGACATCAACTCCCAGGATTCCCTAGTCAGCAGACTGGCTGGGGAGTTCTGGGAGTTCTGGGAGTTGATTACACACTTCTTAAAATTGAGAAACAAGATTGAGAAGCAAACTTGCTCCAAGAAGAATGCTGACCTAGAATCTTTATAAACATGAAATGGACAAGATCCCATCAGTTTCCCCATGCCTTTAAAATAGAGGGCTACACGTTTTCCCCTGAAAATAAGACAGGGTCTTATTTTATTTCGACACCCCCCCCCAAAAATAAACACTTAGTCTTGTTTTTGAGGAGGTCTTATTGTTTTTGAGGCGCTGGAGGCCCCTTAACCTCGACCTGCAGCCTGTGGATCAACTGATCCAGAGAGGGATGGAGGTTCTGTCTCTGTTTCTGACACACCCTTGCCAGCCTTAGCGTCACTGGACCTGCTGCTCTTTTTGTGGCTGCCACTAAGAGAAGGGGCGCGGCAGCTAGAGTTTGTGGGAACGGCCCCCATGAGGCTGTTCCACGTGGACGGCAGGTAGATGTGGGGCCCATGGGGCAGGTCCCTCCTTTCCCCTCAGAAAATGGCAGTTAGGGGAGGGCTTATTTTCAGGGGAGGGCTTATTTAAGCACATATGCTCAAAAGCCCAATTAATATCCGGGAAGGTCTTATTTTGGGGGACAGGGAGGACAGGGTAGTATTTTACATTTCTTCTCTCTCTCTCTCTCTCTCTCTCTCTCTCTCTCTCTCTCTCTCTCTCTCTCTCTCTCTCCCTCCCTCCCTCCCTCCCTCCCTCCCTCCCCTCCCTTCCTCCCTCCCTTCCCCTTCTCTCTCCGTGAATGAAGGCAACTTTAGCATCAATGAAGCACTTATAGTTGTTCCTTCTCAATTCTTAAATGACAAGACAATTAGAGTCCAGTTTTAATATGGTTTCTCAAGACTGGGGGATAAAAACCATGGAGATATGTAAGTATCCTTTGTTAGCATTACAGGTAACTTATAACCACAATTGGAATTAGAATTTCTATTCCTAAGCAAGGTGATTGTTAAGAGCCAAGGTGGCGCAGTGGTTAAATGCAGCACTGCAGGCTACTGCTAGATCAGCAGTTCAGCGGTTCAAATCTCACCGGCTCAGGGTTGACTCAGCCTTCCATCCTTCCGAGGTGGGTAAAATGAGGACCCGGATTGTTGTTGGGGGCAATATGCTGACTCTGTAAACCGCTTAGAGAGGGCTGAAAGCCCTATGAAGCGGTATATAAGTCTAACCGCTATTGCTATTGCTATGAGCCAAGGTGGCGCAGTGGTTAAATGCAGCACTGCAGGCTACTGCTAGATCAGCAGGTCAGCGGTTCAAATCTCACCGGCTCAGGGTTGACTCAGCCTTCCATCCTTCCGAGGTGGGTAAAATGAGGACCCAGATTGTTGGGGGCAATATGCTGACTCTCTGTAAACCGCTTAGAGAGGGCTGAAAGCCCTATGAAGCGGTATATAAGTCTACTGCTATTGCTATATATTGCTATTAAGTGAGTTGCACCTGATTTTACTACCTGTGGGTAATTTTTATGAAAACAATAGAAGTGCTTTGGCTATGCAGCTAGTCCTTGTTTAATGGCTAGTTTAATGATTGGGACCAGCAACTCCATGGTTAAGTAAAGCAGTCCCTAAGAAGGAAATCACTTGAATGCAACTGGCCTTCTTCCCCCCACCCCATTTCCACTCACCCTATGGAATGCCCACCTGGCAATGGGATAATTGGCAAGAGGAAAATTAAGATTTGCATACAGCATAGCATAGCCTTTATTGTCATTGTACATCATGTATACAACGAAATTGGTTTTAGCCTCATTGGTGCAATCCATGACAAAAAATATGAACAACATAAATAGTATACGGAATAATCTCTATGCAAGAAACTAGGGGAAAAAAGAAAAAGAAAGTCATACATTTCCACATGTGCGTAAAATGATTGTGGATTGTGTTTAAAAGTCTGACAGCCAAAGGATAAAAACTATTTTTAAATATAGCCAGTTCGGCTGGCTATGCTTCGATGTCTTCTGTCCGATTGTAAAAGTGCGAAGAGACACTGACCAGGGTGTGAATCATCTCTGAGTATCTTCCTTACTCTGCTAAAGCAGCGAGACCTGGCGATGTCACCCAGTGGTGTCAGAGGGCACCAATGATTTCTTGTGCCGAATTGACCACTCTCTGTAGTGCCTTCCTGTCCACAGCAGTTAAACCAGAATACCATACTGTAATGCAGTATGTGAGGACACTTTCTATGGTGGACTGATAGAAAAAGGTCATCGGCCATTGTTCCACCTGATTTTTTCGCAGGACTCTAAGGAAATGAAATATCTGTTGGGCCTTGGCAATCACCAGAGACGTGTTGTTTTTCCAGGTAAGATCTTGACTTATAAGCACTCCCAATAATTTAAAAGAGGAGACCCTCTGCACTCAGCCCCCCCCTTGATATACTGAGGAGCAGGTTCCTCTCTGTGCTTCCAGAAATCTAGCACCATCTCCTTTATCTTACTAGTATTTAGATGTTAAGAACCAGAATTTTGTAACTCCCTTGACATCCAAAATGATAAAAGTGGAGGTGGAAGAGGAAGGAGGTCCATCTGGAGAGGAAGGGATTACAAGAGAATAAGCAGGCGCACAATGGAACATTGTCTGGGCTGTTTGCTTAAAAGTGCTCACAGCTGATGGCCCAAGTGCATTTCAATATATGTTCCCCATTGGTTGACTCTGTAAACTGCTTAGAGAGGGCTGTAAAGCACTGTGAAGCAATATATAAGTCTAAGTGCTATTCCTATACCGTACTAACTTAAAACAATTGCTGAATGAGGCAAGCAGTAAACGAGGACTACCTGTAAGTTCCATTAAAGTAGGAAGAAAGTTTTTAAAAACGCAAGAACAAGTGAAAAAGAGTTATCAGTTATTTTCATAGTGACTACTGTTTGGACTTTACATTACAAACAAAAATGCAGATATTATGCTTATATCCAGATTTATTTAGACTGCATATTGGCAATATTGTTTTTAATACAAATAAATGTCATATTCTGTTTCAATTCAATTGTCTGTGTGATGTTGCCTTGTTTGCCAGCCCTGCCCTTTTGTTTGCCTGTGAATCAACACAACAAAGCATTGTTGTGAAGCATGTATAGAATTGGGGAGTATAAAAGAAACATCCTATTCACACAGCAGAGAAAATTCTCTGGCTTGCAGCTGATCATAGCAATTGCTAACCCTGAATTGCTGCCTTATGTCGCTCAGGAATTGTCTTGCCATATGATTTGAACTCACTTCTCACATTAAATACTTTCTGTTCTAAATAGAAATGTCAGAGACCAATTGGGGGCTTTGCAAGCTTAGCATGCATCCTATGAATGAAAAATTAGATCCTTTCATGTTTTGGCTTGCAAACATAATCTCTATCCACACTGCTTAGATGCAGACTTCAGGCATTTTTCTAAAAAGGTAAGTTAAGGCAATGGTAGCTGAGTTTACCAGTCCTTCATCTCTCAGCTTCTTTAACCGTAATTTATCCAGTAAGCCACAATTGCCTGAGTTCACAAAACATACTAATGCAGAGTTTCTTAATTTTGCCAGCTTGCAGATATGTGGACTCCAATTCCCACAATTCCCTAGTCACTATTTGAGAGTTTTAAGTCCACACATCTTCAAATTGCCAAAGCTGAGAAACATTTTACATTTTGCTAAAGCAGGGGTGTCAAACTTGTGGCCACTGCCGCCTATCCCCACCACCGATCGCTGATCACCACTGCCGTTCCCCATTGCCACCGATTGCTGCCGCCATCTATCGCAGCAGCAATCAGTGGCAATTGGTGGCGGCGAACAGCAGCAGCAATCAGCAGTAAACAGTGGTGGCAATCCCCGCCACCTAAAACAGCTGATCGGCGGTATTCCAGGAGGCCAATCCAACCGCCGATCAGCTGTTCAGCAGCGGAGACTCCAGCATTCCCTGGTGGCAGCAAATGGCATCAGCAGTGGTGACAGGCGATGGCAAATGTCACCACTGCACAACCCCCTCTCACTGCAAAATACACAGGCATTTCCATCCACTTTTTTGGCATTTCAACTTGGAAGATGGCCACGGAGACCATCCAACTAACCCCTTGCTTAGGACAGAAACCTAAATTAAAATATTACTGGCCATGACTATCCAGCTTCCATTTCAACAATGAAGGAAATCTTCACAAAATGTGAATTAGTTTGCTATTAGAATGAAAATAAAATTGCCATTATGTATACTGTTGCAGTCCAGTGTGTATAATAAATGCAGTGATGTTATTGTGATTTCTTTGATTGTGGTGAGCCACCCAGAGTCATTAAGAGTTGAGCTTCATACAAGTTTAATAAATTATGGTTAGTCACACAATTCTGCCAGATGTTTAGACTAGATTTGACATTTTTGTCCGCCTATCGGGTCTTTCCCAAGGACCTAGGACGGACGGATGCTGTTCCTTGCTGTTATCAAAGGTATTGCCACAGGATGTAAGTTGTTCCAAGTGAAGCTGCCTTTTGCAATTGGCTGATGGTGATTTTGTCAATGCCGATGGTGTTCAAACAGACATTTTGGGATTGCGCCCAAGGCACCTATTTTTGTTGATATTATCTTTGCATTCTTTTACCACGAGCATTCTACTTTTATTTGTACATCTTCTATTTTTAAAGTTCTCCAATTCTTTCTCTTCTGCTGATTCCAAGTATTATAACCACCACTGAACAGCCTCTTTTTGTCTTTCTTATAAATAATTATAAATAATTCTTAAATCTGAGGTGTTATGTTGCAGATACTTGCCTGTTTGAATTCGAAGGACCCAGGGCATTTCAGCTTCTTCATTTTCTAATACTTTGTGAATCCTACCAATTCTTGCTTGCAGAAAAGTAAGGTATTTCAATGCACTTGCAATGTTGAGTTCCACCCCTACTCGAATTGGTTGTGCTTGTTGTGACTTTTTACATTGTTTTGTATTGTTGCTTTGTTTCTGTTTTACTCTTTGTATTTGTTCCCCTTCCCTCCTGGTTTGTCAGCCGCCCTGAGTCCCTTTGGGAATAGGGCGGCATACAAGTCGAATAAACCACTAAACCAACCAAACCAAACCGCACCATTGTTGCCACTTTGCCATGCGGTTGCTCGTAGTCAGTCTGTGCGATCTTGCAGCAGCTAAACAAACGGTACATCGTTTCTTCAGCTCCTTTGCAGAGGCAGCACTTTCTATCTGTGGCTGTCTTCTCAATTCTGCCTTGGTATGTATTTGTTCTTAAGGCATGGATTAGCAATTAAATTTCCCAAGGGGCTACATGAGGAACCAAAGTAACATGATTTGATCTCCTCAACCTCCATCACCTCAATTCCTCAGACTGCTCCAGGGGAAGGGCAGGTGCTGCTCAGGTGCAGGAAAGAGTTTTGTATCCTTACCCTCCCACAGCTGCCAGCTAACTGAAGGGGTGCGCTCAATTTATCCACCTTCCCCCTGCAACATGCTTATTTGCATTTCATTTCTAATTCCCGATTGACCTCACAAGGCCTGGACAAAGACAGCCAAGAGGCCAGGTGTGGCCCACAGCGCATACAATGCTCAGGTCTATCCAGAGGTGACATTGAAAAATATTAGCAACCGGTTCTCTGCCCGGCCTCTTGCACCACAGCAGAGGTGGGGGGGTTGCCCTCTCCAAGCTTCAGAGGCTTTCCTCAAGCCTCCAGAAGGGCGAAAACGGCCTCTCCTTTGCTCCGGAGGCCCTCTGGATGCCAGAAACAGGCCCATTTCTGGACTTCTGAAATTTCCAGGAGGCCCATTTTTCGCCCTCCCAGAGCCTCCGCATGGTCCCTGCACTTACCTGGCATGATGAACATGCCACTTGGAGACTTCTGGGAGGGGCGGAGTGGGAGGCGCCAGCCAGTCCTTTCAACTACTGGTTTGGGGAACCAGTCTAAACTGGCTGAATCCCACTCCTGGGTCTATCATAAGGCTTGATCTTGTTCAGCCAGAATTAGCTCCTCTATTATAACTGCTATTTTTTTTAATGTACAGATAGTCCTTTGAGACCAAAGTTTATGTTACTAAACGAGACACGTTTAAAGTGAGTTTTGCCCCAATTTACGATCCTCCTTGCCACAGTTGTTAAGCGAATCACTGAAGTTAAGTTGGTTGTTAAGTGAGTCTGGGTTCCCTGTTGATTTTACATGTCAGAAGATCACAAAGGGGATTGCATGACCTGGGACACATAGCCATCATAAATACACGTTGGTTGCCAAGCATCCAAATAGTGAGCACATGACCTTGGGGATGCTGCAATGGTTGTAAGTGTGAAAAATAGTCATAAGTCATTTTTTTCAGTGCTGTTGTAACCTTGAACAGTCACTAAACAAATGATTGTAAGTTGAGGACTTCCTGTATTGGCCATGAAGTACTTTGTCTTGCCATCTCTCTTTTTCATCGCACGGGGGACAAAGGAGGCAATGCAAAGACATGCTGAAAGCCTCCTCAAGTCCCTGGACATCAACAACACCTCCTGGGAAACCCTGGCGCAAGATCGATCAACATGGCGCACACTGATCCGCCAAGACATCTGCCAGACATCTGAGGACAGAAGAACAACCACAGCACAAGAGAAGCGAACACTCTGCAAAGCCAGAGCTGCAAATGCTGCAAGAAGGGTGCCCACACATGCCTGCCCAACCAGTGGCAGCACACTTTGTGCCCGTACAGGCCTTACCAGCCACCTGCGGTCCACATCGTGGACAGCCCACAACCTGTTAGATGCCAAGGTCCTCTTCGAACACGATGGGCGGACATCATCTCTTTCATTTGGCCTGCCTCATGGGCCTCTTTTTGATATTCAGTAAACATTTCCATTTCGCCCTCATTTACGACCACAATTTAGGTTGAGACATATGTTAAGCTAATTTTGCCCCGTTTTACGACCATTCTAACCAGAGTGGTTACGTGAATCATTACTTTAGTAATACGTCTGCTAAGTGAGCCTACCTTCCCCATCAACTTTGCATGCCAGAAGGTCAGAAAAGATGAACACTGGAACACTGCAATTGTCATAAATGCGAGTCCACTGCCATGTTCCTGATTTTTTTCCACATGATTGCTACAACAGTCATAAGTGTGAAAAGTGCCCATAAGTCACTTTTTTCAGTGCCATTCAGTGGTGGGTTGCTGCCGGCATTACTGCCAGTTCGGTGCGCACTTTGTCAAGGGTTACTTATAGCAATAGCAATAGCAATAGCAGTAGACTTATATACCGCTTCATAGGGCTTTCAGCCCTCTCTAAGCAGTTTACAGAGAGTCAGCATATTGCCCCCAACAATCTGGGTCCTCATTTTACCCACCTCGGAAGGATGGAAGGCTGAGTCAACCTTGAGCCGGTGGGATTTGAACCGCTGAACTGCTGATCTAGCAGTAGCCTGCAGTGCTGCATTTAACCACTGCGCCACCTTGGCCATGTAATACTTTGCCTTCTCATTTCTCTCTATATTTGGTCTTTCTTATAACCCATTTGGCCTCTTTGGTATGGAGTAAACCTTCATGGTGTAGTAACTTTGGTATTTAGTAAACCTTCATGGTGTAGCAACTTTGGTATTTAGTAAGCCTTCATGGTGTAGTAACTTTGGTATTGAGTAAACCTTCGTGGTGTAGTAACTTTGGTATTGAGTAAACCTTCGTGGTGTAGTGCATTCCTTCGCTGTCTTTCAGCTATTCTTCCAATATCCTTCCCCAACCCCCAACTGCGAGATGTACTTGCTAAATTCTTTGGTAAATAGAGTATGTCAATTATTATTATCAGCTCATAACAATGTGAAGCCACAGCTTTCAGTTCTTTAGCTGGTGTTGGCTTTCATACACACTGAGGTCTTCCCAACAACCTAGGACATTGCAATGTATCAGTGTAGTGTATTTGCAGATTCAAGCAGAGTGGCCTTTAACAACTGACAGATGGAAATGTTGTCAATGCACAGATTTTCTAACTGCCATCCAAGACTTTTTGGTATTTTTAGCGTGCCAATAACCACTAGGACCACATGGCTGATTTACACCATCATCTTCCAATTTCCATTTTCAGATCTTGATGTTTTGAGATCTCCATTCCTTTTGTCTTCTATTCTACTGTCCTCTGGAATTGCCAAATCAATTATCTTCTTCTTCTTCTTTCTCAAGCACAATTATATCTGGCATGTTATGAGCCAAACTTTATCAGTCCGTATTCAGAAACCCCACAATATTTTATCCTGCTGTTTTCATAATAATTTTTACAGATGTTCCAGTGAATCATATTGGACCGTATCAGTATCTATAGTCAGTTATCATCTTGCAAGAGCTGAGAATGAGTTCTACTGCAGCGGCCCCCAACATTTTGTCCCCTAGGGACTGGTTCCATGCAAAGAAGTTTTCCCATGGACTGAGGTGTGTGTGTGATGGTTTCATGTGCTGCCTGCATCCCACATGTGTGCAGATGAGACTTTGCTCATCTGTGTGGACTGGTTTCTGATGTGCTGTGGACTGGAGGCAGTCAGCGGCCCAGGGGTTGAGAACTCTTGATCTACTGTTTCTTCTGCTTCTTTGCACAATCTGCCTTTTGAATAATTTGATGATTTCCCCCCCCCCCCCATTCTGGCCTTGATTATATTAGTTAGAATAGTTTGCTCTTAGAGAGTCAAAAAATCAAACCTTTGGTCTCTTTCATTAGGGTTCCAGTGTAAGTCATTGCCACGTTTTATCTTTATCCAATTTCCCCTCAATCTTTTGTAGAAATTGACCATGTGATGCTGTCTTTTTTTTTTTTTTGCCAGCATTCTGCTCCGGCTTTTATTGTATTGTTTTGATACTCGCTTTTTATTTTCTGCACATTTATTAAGATCCGGTTTTTAACTTGCATCAGTGTTTGTTCTTGGCTATCTTTACATCGTTAGTCAATGCATGCATTTCTTCTTTGACAGGTTGTTTGTCCTGAAGTAAACCTCTTCCTCCAGATCTGCAGGGCAGGTATAATCTATCAATATCACTATGGGGATGTGATGCATAGTGAGTAGTCATTCGTTTTCTTGTTTTTCAGCCCGAACTGTCCAGTTTAGCTTCCTACTATTATACTGATAAGCAGGAGTAGTATTCACTTACTTTCCCTACTGGTTTGCAAATGTGAGAGCATGCCCAGTCCACACATGTGCTCAGCCTTCCATGCATGTGATTTGATCGCAGATGCAGCTTGCACACATATGCATGGCTTGAAAATGTGCCTAAATAAGACGGCATAGGGCTGGGGTGGGTGGGCAGGCCCACCGGCGATTTTCACTACTGGTTCAGGTGAACTAGTCTGAACTGGCTGAATCCCACTTCTTCTGATTAGATAAATTTACACCGTATTTGCTCATTCCTTCAGTTAGTCTTTCTCCCAGAAGTTATCAGGTAGTTTAATTATATTTAGTCCTTCTTTCCATACTTGCCATTCTTCCATGCAAAAATCATGGAAAGGCTTAGAACAAAAGTGGAACTCCTAAATACTAGCCATGAGTCCAATTAAGATAAGATAACCTTTATTTTCATTTTTCACTGTGAGCACACTAGCCCACTTTAAAAATGAAATCATGTTGCCTGTTCTCAAAAGAAAGTATACACATACATAACACATGTTACATACATACATACATACATACATACATACATACATACATACATACATACATACCAGAGGTGGGTTCCTGCCAGTTCTAACCTCTTCTATAGAAGAGGTTCCACAAATCTCCAGTGCCATTTAGAACCGGTTCCAGCTCCCTCCCCCCCCCCCGCCCATCAGCACATCATCAAGATGAAGAGCGAGAGGTGGAATTCTGGGAGTTGAAGTCCACAAGTCTTAAAACTGTCAAGTTTGAACACCCCTGGGTTTTTTTTTTCTAAAGGGTTAGGGGTGCAAGGGTCTTGTAACTTGACAGCTTTAAGACTTACGTACTTCAAATGCGAGAGTTTCTGAGCCAACATTTTGGTTGCTAAGCAAGAGTGTTGTTAAGTGAGTTTCATCACATTTTACAAGTTGGCCATGCCCACATGACTGCCAAGCCACTCCCACCCAGTCACATGGCTGGCAAGCCAGCAAGCCACTCCCACAAAGCAGGCCACACCTACAGGTTCTAAAAATTTTTGAAACCCATCACTGGTACATACATACATACATACATACATACATACATACATACATACATACATACATACATCACTGTCCATTTTGAATACATAGCGGAAGGAGAAAAGTTAAGAGTTTACAAGGTTGCTGCTATATGCAACAAAACTGTGACTGAATCTGGATGTTCTGCTTTTGATACCACAGATATTCGGATATTAATGTAAGATTGCAACAGCTTAACCCCAGGAATAATGTGCTAACCAGAGGTTCAGCATTTTCTGGCCAGGTCTGGAGAACCGGTAGTGAAAATTTTGAGTAGTTTGGAGAACCGGTAACAGGGGTGGGTTTCAGGCGGTTCGCGGCGGTCCCCGCGAACCGGTTGGTCTGCGAACCCGGAAGTAAGTAACTTCCGGGAACGCCGAAGGGTCCACCTGCCCGCCCGCGTTTCTTACCCGGTTTTGACGAGTTCTGTGCTTCCATGCATGCGCAGTGTGCACAAGGACACTGCCGGCCCCATTCCAACCGAACCAGTTGGAACGGGGCGAGAAACCCACCCCTGACCGGTAAGTATCACCTCTGGCTGGCCCCGTCCCCATCTATTCTCTGTCTCCTGAGTCCCTGCTGATCCGGAGGAAATGGGGATTTTGCAGTATCTGTCCCCTGTCCCTGGCCAATTGACTGTGTGGGACAAATAACCATGTGGGGCAATCAAATTGGTCCTCTCCACCAGGCATGCCTTCCTAGGAGTAGCACAGTGCCCTTCCACCACCAAAAGGAGGGTGTTGGGCTCCACCCTGCAGCTTCTGGCATCATCACTGCTCATTGTGTCCTGCACCCAGTTCGTGTGGGACATGTTGCGAGGAAGAGTTACATGCAGAGCGGAGCCAGGCAGGATACAATGGACAGCTGCAGTGCCACCTCCTGAAAGGCTGGGAAGGGGAAGTTGGGGGGGGAGATGTGCAAAAAATGGTAGCACATCCTCTCAGAGAGAGTCAGTTGCAGATAAATGCCCACGATGGGTCAGCTGCATCTGGGGCCTGTGGTGAAGTGGGTGTGGCCAGGCAGCTGGGATCAATTGCCCTAGATCCATTTTCATAGTTTGTTCAATGGAACTTCTGAAATAATTAGGCTCAACAGTGATCGTATTTTATTTTGCTTAAGAGCAACACTTTCCAATCAAGGTATGCCCTGCACAATATCCAGATAAAGGATTGGTGTGGGGTGTTTTTTTCTTAAATCCCCCAGTGGGATTACATTGATAATAGATTGCATTGCAAAAGCTATAATAGATTCCAATGGATTATGGATTAGCATCATACTATATGATGTAGATGCTTTATATCCATTATCCAGGTTTAAGCATCGGTATTTAGGTGCATGCATTCACTTAAATACAAAGTGCATGCCTCTTTCTCTGATTGCATAGATCATTTGCAAACATTAGAGCCTCCTTGATCTTTCCCATCCAGATCTTAAAAAAGGAAAATTAAATGCAGCATTCAATTTTTCATTAAATTGTCACGCAGTGGTTTTACAGCTATGACTCTTCAAATAAAGAGTCTTTTCACAAGTGGCTGAAGAGTAGGTTTTGTGTATGAGAGCTATATCGGGGAGAAATTTAGCCACTGTAGTCCTGAAATTCATACAATTTAAGCTAATGGCGTTAACAAAAGGTGGGCCTGCTATTTCCATTTCTCATAGTGTGGAAATGATTGAGTTCAAATTATCCTATTTTGGACACATGGTGCAAAGAACTAGCTCTCTGTAAAAGGCTGTAATACTGGGAAAGATGGAAGGAAAGAGAAGAAGAGGGCCACCAGCAAGCAAGGTGGGTGGATTCAGTTCCAGTGGCGACATGAACATTATTGGAAGAGCTGAAGGATCTCCTGGAGAAGATCAATGTTAAGAGATTTAAATTTAGCAGCTTTAGCAATCGGGTTGTACAATGAGCCAGAACACACAGTTACAGTTGATTGAAGGGAGAAGGCTGGCTCCTGCATGAGGCAATCTACTCTGTGATTGGTTGCTGTGATTAGTTGATAAGGTAGACCATAACCTACTATTAGATAAAGTAGAAGAATGTGGGTTAGACAGCATCACCACCAGATGGATTCATAACTGGCTGACCAACCGCACTTAATGTGTAGTCCTCAATGGAACTGCATCTACATGGAGGGAAGTATGCAGTGGAGTACCCCAAGGCTCTGTTTTAGGCCCAGTGCTCTTCAACATCTTCATCAATGATTTGGATGAGGGAATAAATGGGGAACTCATCAAATTTGCAGATGACACCAAGCTGGCAGGAATAGCCAACACTCCAGAAGACAGGCTTAAGATACAGAAGGATCTTGACAAGCTTGAACATTGGGCACTATCTAACAAAATGAAATTCAATGGTGAACAGAATAAGGTTCAACATTTAGACAACAAAAACGAAATGCACAGGTACAGTATAGGTGGGACCTTGCTCAATAGTAGTAACTGTGAGAGGGATCTTGGAGTCCTAGGGGACAACCATTTAAATATGAGCTAGCAGTGTGCATCAGCTGCCAAAAAAGCCAACACACTTCTTGGCTGTATAAACAGAGGGATAGAATCAAGATCACGTGAAGTGTTAATACCACTTTATAAGGCCTTGGTGAGGCCACACTTGGAATACTGCATTCAGTTTTGGTCGCCATGATGTAGAAAAGATGTGGAGACTCTAGAAAGAGTGCAGAGAAGAGCAACCAAGATGATTAGGGGACTTGAGACTAAAACATAGGAAGAACGGTTGCAGGAACTGGGTATGTCTAGTTTAATAAAAAGAAGGACTAAGGGAGACATGATAGCAGTCTTCCAATATCTCAGGGTTTGCCACAAAGAAGAGGGAGTCAAGCTATTCTCCAAGGCACCTGAGGGTAGAAGAAGAAGCAATGGGTGGAAACTAATCAGGAGAGAAGCAACTTAGAACTGAGGAGAAATTTCCTGACAGTTAGAACAATTGATCAGTGGAACAGCTTGCCTCCAGAAGTTGTGAATGCCCCAACACTGGAAGTCTTTAAGAAGATGTTGGATAGCCATTTGTCTGAAACGGTATAGGGTTTCCTGCCTAGGCAGGGGGTTGGGCTAGAAGACCTCCAAGGTCCCTTCCAACTCTGCTATTGTATTGTATTGTATTGTATTTCTGTGGGTGTGGAGAGGGAGTTTCCCTTTTTTCCCCGCCTTTTTCTTCTATGGGCTCTGCGATTTACCTCATCCTATGCTCCTATTTGCCTGATTATCTTGTTCACTACATATATAGATGTAAAATATATCTATTTATATAAAACAAGTTCATTGCAGTATCTCTGACTCCTTTTGGATGCCAGTTGCACAATTCTCTGACAGATTATGGGCCCAGAAGGGCCCTGAAGTGACAGTAGTACATTTGTCTGAGGTAAAATTTCTTTGCGAGCCTGAGGGACGTTGAGGATGATTGGCCTGTAAAGACAGCACGATGCTATCTGTCACAGAAATGGAAGGAGGATTTCCTTTGGCTCGTCTTAATGAGGCACATTATCTCTCACAGAGCCTTAAAGATGGAGATGTTTCAGCGGAGGGAGGATTTGTGGACAGTTGTAAGCAATCTTCCAGCAGATCTCAGTGAGGAAGAAAAAAAATCAAATAAAAACGCACCAGCCAGTATAATTTTGTGAAAAGGAAGGAGAAGAGAAGGACGACCGGCAGCAAGGTGGATGGATTCAGTTCCAATGGCGGCATGGATGTCCTTAGAAGAGCTGAAGGCCAGGTCCTCCTAGAGAAGGTCTACCTATATGGATGCTAATGAGTTGATGGCATATAGTCAATTAATTCAGTGCAACCAAAATTTGAAAAAGTATTGAGTGCTGGTGGAGGAATTTTATTACCCTAAATATGAACTGGCCAGGGAATATTACTAAATAAACCTCCTGGGAGTGAAGTTATGTCATGGAGGACCATACTTTGGAATGCCTTTGCAAGGAATAAAAATGTGTGTTTTTCTGATGTGGGACATTTATAATATCAACCTCCATGGAAGATTTAAATAGGTACCATATAGAAACATCCTCTTGGATTTTTTTTCTACCAGATTCCATTCAAGATGATGATGATGATGATGATGATGATGATGATGGTGACGACGACAGCACTTAGACTTATATACTGCTTTATAATGCTATATAGCCCTCTCTAAGTGATTTATAGAGTCCGCAGATTGTCCCCCGAAAATTTGGCCCCCGAAAATTTGGCTCCCCATTTTACCCACCCCAGAAGGATGGAATGCTGAGTCAACCTTGAGCCTGGTGAGATTTGAACTACCAAATTGCAGGCAGTCAGTAGGCAGCAGAAGTAGCCTGCAGTACTGCACTCAATTCAATTCAATTCAATGTATTAGATCTATAGGCCGCCCAATCCTGGAGGACTCTAACCACTGTGCTACCGCAGCTCATATGATGATGATGATGATATCAATTCTGTCGTATCTGAGACTTGGCAACTCTATGGGCCATGTCTCTCCACATCTTCCAATCTTGCATTCCTTCTTTGAGCTTTTCTATGCTCTGGATGGTGTCAGCTTTGATGGCTTCCAGCCACCGTGCTTTTTGACACCCTAGTTTTCTTTTACCATTAACTCTACAAATGTAACTATTTTATCCAGTGAATTTCCCCACATGACAAGGCCAATGTAAATGTGAGAGAGTTTTGTGACTTTTGCCTTCCAGTGACATATCTGGTGTTATGCACTCCAGGACTTGCTTGTAGTCACCTTTGCTGCCCGAAGAATACACAGGAGCCTTCTCCAGCACCATAGCTCAAATGAGTCAATTTTCTTCCTACCTGGCTTTTTAAAGATTCAAAATGAAGAAAGGAATTGACTTTTAATTTTTATTCCAAAGAAGAAGGGAAAATGTCATCAGAATTCACAAGGGGCAGTACAGTGCCATCCCATTTGTTTAATGACAATTGGTCCATGTGAGTGTATAAATATCTGATTTTACTGTCATCTGAGCTGTGGTAGTGCAGTGGTTAGAATGCAGTATTGCAAGCAGACTCTGCCCACAGCCTGGAGTTCAACTCTGAGAAGCTCGAGGTTGACTCAGCCTCCCATCCTTCCGAGATGGGTAAAATGAGGACCCAGTTGTTGGGGACAATATGCTAACTCTTGTAAACTGCTTAGAGAGGCTGTAAAGCACTGTGAAGCGGTATATAAGTCTGAGTGCTATTGCTACCTTTCTATGGATTTTAAGCCTCCCAAGTGAAGACACAGAAAATTCTGTTTTTTTAAAAAAGTTTTCAGATGGAGGAGTAAGAATAACCATTGAAACCACAGTGGTAGAAAGATATCTAACAAAACCCAATGAAATGAAGGTAATCCTCAACTTATAACCATTTATTTAGTAATTATTGAAAATTACAGCAGCACTAGAAAAAGAGATTTACAACTGGTCCTCATACTTATAACTATTATAGCATCCGCATGGTTATTTGATCAAAAGTTGGGTACTTAGCAACTGGCATGTTTTTACAAAGGTTGCAGTGACTGGAGTCACATGGTCACCATTTGCGACCTTCCCACAGCCAGTTTCCAACAATCAAAGTCAAAAGCGGAAGCCAACTACTGTTGACTGACCTTGTAAATTAATATGACATCTACTACTCCAATGAAGCTTCCCCAAAATGCCTTTTAATTGCATATCTATTAAACGGCTCTAATTTCTCCACTGCTTTTGCTTCAGTCCATCTATTCTTTTGCGTCAGTCCTTCTATTTGATCAATTATGACTTCTATTTTGCTTGCCGTTGTTTTTCCTGTAAATCCGAGCAAATGGAATCCTGGTATAAAAGTATAAGTTGACCCAGTGATGAATCAAATATGATGAAAGCCAATCAGATCCCGCAAACCTGATTAGGTGCAGATGATTATCTATAAATAAATAAACTGGGGGAAGAATCATAGAACAGGTATATAACTGTGGAAAAAAAACTAGAGGAAGTTGTTTGAAGTCTTCTTCTTGGCTTCTCTTTTGGAAATGAACATTGATGGAGAAATGCATTAGAAGTCAGTTTGGAAGTGGTTTTTGTCCTTTCTCAGGACATATAATTCTTGTTATTTCTCTTCTCATCTGAAGTGCCATTATTGTTGGTTTAAGTACATACCATCTTTCTTTCTTCCCACACTCTTTCTTCCACACTGTCTTTCCACACTCCTAATGTTTTCCTCCCATCATTAAAGTCTTGACCAGTACATGATTTTATTTTTTCCTCAGGTTTTTGAGCTTTTTGACTCTGTTATAGATTTATATTTGTTTTTGTCTCATGCTGAGGCTAAGAACGGTTGCAGGAACTGGGTATGTCTAGTTTAATGGAAAGGACTAGGGGAGACATGATAGCAGTGTTCTAATATTTCAGGGGCTGCCCCACAGAAGAGGGAGCAAAGCTATTCTCCAAAACACTTGAAGGCAGGACAAGAAGCAACAGATGGAAACTAATCAAGGAGAGAAGCAACTTAGAACTGAGGAGAAATTTTCTGATGTTTAGACTAATTAACCATGGAACAACTTGCCTCCAGAAGTTGTGAATGTCCCAACACTGAAGTTTTTAAGAAGATGTTGGATAACCATTTGTCTGAAGAGTAGTAGGTTTTCCTGCAGTGGTGGGTTTCAAATTTTTTTAGAACTTCTTCTGTGGGTGTGGCCTGCTTTGTGGGAGTGGCTTGCCAGTCATGTGACCGGGTGGGAGTGGCTTGCTGGCCATGTGACCGGGTGGGTGTGGCTTGCCGCCATGAGCCAAGGTGGCGCAGTGGTTAAATGCAGCACTGCAGGCTACTGCTAGATCAGCAGGTCAGCGGTTCAAATCTCACCGGCTCAGGGTTGACTCAGCCTTCCATCCTTCCGAGGTGGGTAAAATGAGGACCCAGATTGTTGGGGGCAATATGCTGACTCTCTGTAAACCGCTTAGAGAGGCCTGAAAGGCCTATGAAGCGGTATATAAGTCTACTGCTATTGCTATTGCTATGTGACCGGGTGGGAGTGGCTTGCCAGCCATGTGATTGGGTGGGCCTGGCAAACTTGTAAAATGTGGTGAAACTCACTTAACAACGCTCTTGCTTAGCAACCAAAATGTTGGCTCAGAAACTCTGGCATTGAAGTGTGCAAGCCTTAAAGCTGTCAAGTTATAAGACCCTTGCACCCCTAATCCTTTAGAAAAAAAAAGTGTTCAAACTTGACAGCTTTAAGACTTGTGGACTTCAACTCCCAGAATTCCTCTGCTTGCTTGTCATCTTGACGATGTGCAGACGGGCGGAGGGAGGGAGTTGGAACCGGTTCTAAATGGCACTGTAGATTTGTGGAATCTCTTCTATAGAAGAGGTTAGAACTGGCAGGAACCCAGCCCTGCTTTCCTGCCTAGGGAGAAGACCACCAAAGTCCCTTCCAACTCTGTTATTTTATTCTATCATTAACTCCTACCACTTCAGGGGCCACCACTGAAACTATTTTCCAATGTTATTCCCCCCACTCCCCAGAATACTGAGCTGTACCAAGCAACTAGGCCTAGCCACCATTTTTTTTATTTTTTTATTTTATTCATTTTATTTCGTTTGTCTTTTACAAACATGCAAAAGATAGCAGGTATAAGTATAAACGTAAGTATGAACATAGTAAATGGGCACAAATAAATGGAGACAGTAGGACAGAAACATTAGGCACACTGGTGCACTTATGCACGCCCCTTACAGACCTCTTAGAAATGGGGTGAGGTCAACAGTAGACAATCTTAGGTTAAAATTATGGGGGTTTGGGTCAGTGGTGGGTTGCCAATTTTTTTACTAGTGGTTTGGGCACGCTCACACATGTGCACGACACTTCTGCGCATGCACAGAAGCATCTGGGTGGGTGGGCGGAGCTTTCCACTTCTGCTACTACCTGTTCGCCCAATCTGGGCCAACCAGTAGCAACCTACCTCTGGTTTGGGAATGTAACAACAGAGTCAGGTAGAGCATTCCAGAAATTGACCACTCTGTTGCTGAAATCGTATTTTCTGCAATTTTTTGATTTTGATTTGATTTTGATTTTATTAATATTTGTAGGCCGCCCTTTTCCCTGAGGGGACTCAGGGCGGCTCACATAAAATCAGGGAGGGGGAATACAGACATTGACATAGAACATATAATAAAATAGTAAACAACATACATTCATCATTCGGGAGGGGCGGCTATCCTTGTCCCCAGGCCTGACGGGCTGTGCGGAAGGCCTGGACGGTGGAGAGGGTACGAATCTCCACGGGGAGCTCGTTCCAAAGGGTCGGGGCTACTACTGAGAAGGCCCTCCTCCTTGTAGTTGCCAGCCGGCATTGGCTGGCCGATGGAATACGGAGGAGGCCTAATCTATGTGATCTTATTGGTCGCAGGGAGGTAATTGGCAGAAGGCGGTCTCTCAAGTATCCAGATCCACTACCATGTAGGGCTTTATGGGTGACTAGTAACACCTTGAAGCGCATCCGGAGCTCGACAGGTAGCCAGCGCAGCTCGCGGAGGATAGGTGTTATGTGGGTGAACCGAGGTGCACCCACAATCACTCGCGCGGCCGCGTTCTGTACTAGCTGAAGTCGCCGGATGCTCTTCAAGGGCAGCCCCATGTAGAGCACATTGCAGTATTCCAGCCTAGAGGTCACAAGGGCCCGGGTGACCGTTGTGAGAGCCTCCCGATTCAGGTAGGGTCGCAACTGGCGCACCAGGCGAACCTGGGCGAATGCCCCCCTGGTCACAGCCGTCAAGTGGTGGTCAAACGATTGAGTTTGGAGTGGTTTACCTTAAATTTGTATCTATTGTTTACTCGTGTATTATTGTGGTTGAAGCTGAAGTAGTCATTGACAGGTAGGATGTTGTTTTATTGGCTTGTAATGTTCCTTGTTTATTTATGGTTTAAGTTATTCTATGAGATGACGTTATCCCAAAGATGCTTTTTCTAAAAGGCAACTGGACTTGCTTGGTTTTTTCCTCCTTTGAAAATGCTTTGCTTTTCATCCAAGAAGCTTCTTCAGTCCCAGAAGAACTAAAATGCTTTCCAAAAATGCAAGAAAGTCCAGTTGCCTTTTGGAAAAAGCACTTCTGGGGAAACCATGACATGGATGATTGAGAATCTCCATAGATATTGAGGCTTGAGGACCATCATTGATTACAGAGTTGGGAACTAATATCAAACAGAGAGGAAGTGAAGAAGTGGAATCCATTGTAATGTTTCTCTGGGCTTCCTAAAATACTGAGCCAGGGTAAGATAACACTTGAAACTGGTCTAACATAAGTTGTGACAACCAATTGTTTCAGTCTGGATTAGTTTTGTGATGGAACAATAATTCACAGAGCTTCCAAACAGCATAACAGCCATAGCACACTTTTTGCCAGTGGCTAAAAATTGGCTAAAAATCCTGGGTGTCTCATGACATCTAGAACATATCATAAGCTGATAATGCAAGCAAAGAGCAGAATTGAAAACCGCATTTCTGTTCTCTATCCTCATGTGATTTTGTACTGCCAAGCAGTGTCAAAGCATTCTGCTATATTTATGGTGTGTTTATCTTTCCATTTTATTTTCTCCCAAAGTGACTCTCCCTGGTTTGTAATCTGTGTAAATTAGTTGTTGCCTAATTATTGTTGCAAAATATGTATTCATTAATAGCAATGCTTGGAAATGATTGCTAGCCAAGCAAAAAGACTTTATTGAGTTGAAGTGACATATGGCAAAGATGTAAAATGACTCATATTTGGGAAACTAATTTGAGATCTTATTCATAAAGCATATATATGTGTGTGTGTGTATGTACTTCTGTGCATCTGCGTGTGTGTATACGCTTGTATATTAAGACTCATTCAAAAACATAATTTGCATTTAATCCCGATTCTTTCCGCTTAATTTTGGAGGGAAGCTAGGAACCTTCTCCTAGCAATGATCAAAAAATGGTTCGTTGCACAGTCAGCCAGATGTTCAGACCAGATTTGGCATTTTTGTCTACCCATTGAGTCCTTTCCAAGCATCCAAGATAGGCAAATGTGGATGTTTGATGGTGTTAAAGGTTTTGTCACAGGATGTAAGCTGTTCCAAGTAAAGCTGCCTTTTGCAATTGACTGATGGGGATTTTGTCAATGCTGATAATGTTCAAGAAGTGCTCCACATGTTTTGGGATTGTACTTCTACTACTATTGCTGCTTCTACTAGTTTTGCTTTCTTTTGCCATGGTTGTTCGACTTCTATTTGCAGACCTTTGCATTTTGCGATTTTGCAGTTCTTTACCTTCTCTTCTGCTATTTCCAAGTATTGCCACTTCCAATATCATGCTTGCCTTGTCTTCTTATTAACTATTTCGGGACCTGGAGTGTTATTATTATTATGGTTTCATCACACAGTCAGCCAGATGTTCACACTGAATTTGGCATTTTTATCTGCCTATTGAGTTCCCCCCCCCCAAGGACCTGGGATAGGCAGATGTTCTTGTTTGATGGTGTTATTGTCCCCTTGATGTGGTTGTGGTTGTGGTGTTTGTGTGCATTCAAGATGAGAGCTCTGCCAGAGGTTTAACCACACTGGATAGGTGTCATCAGGGAAGTCAGACAAAAAGTATCTCTCCCATAAAATTATGGTGAGATATTATTATTTTACTCTCCTGTGCTCTTCAAAGATTGGAGGGCAAATCTTATAAGCCATTGCAAGTACAAGCCTATCAAACCTTAAGAACCATGATTGGTGAGCTTTTTACTTTTTATCGGGCAGAAAAAAGAAAGAACGAAAGAGAGGGAAGGAAGGAGGAAAGGAAAGAAGGAAGGAAAGAAGGAAAAATATAAATCCAAATAGGAGCAAACATAATTAAATATTGTAGGACTGTTCTGAATAATAGTGTAAAAAAATGCAAGAACAGTAGAGGTATTTCTCAAGTTACGATCACAATTAAGCCTAAAATTTATGTTATTAAGCGAAACATTTGTAAAGTAAACATCTGCCCCATTTTATAAGTTTCCTTGCCAGAATTGTTAAGTGAATCATTGCCTTTGTCAAGTTAGTAACACAGTCGTTAAATGAATCTCTCTTCCCCATTGATTTTGCTTGTCAGAAGATTGCAAAAACTGATCACATGACCCCAGGACACTGCAACCGTCATAAATATGAGCCATGTGCCAAATGTCCAAATTATGATTACAGGGCCACAGAGGGTGCTTTAGCAGTTGTAAACGTGGAAACACTCTCATAAGTCACTTTTTTCAGTGCTGTTGTAATTTTGAACGATCACTAAAGGAATTGTTAAAAGTTGAGGACTACCTGTATTAAAAACTGAGCAATCAAAAGTATACTTAACTTCCCTTTGCTTTTTCAAACCTGCAAGTTTTCAGGATGTTAGTTCTGTACAACAGAGGGTGTCGAACTCAAGGGCCAAGGGCTGCATCCAGCCCATGAGGTGATCTGACCCATGGAATCACTCTGGAAACAGCAAAGGACTGGCCTGTGGTGCCTCTGTCAGCAAAAACAGAGCTCAGGAGGGTTGCAGGAAGCTGTCGCAGCTGAAAACAGAGCTTGGAAGCCTGTTTTCACTAGCAGAGCATTCGGGCCACCACAGATGCCCCGACACGAGTGATGTCGAGCTGGCCACGCCCACCCCGGCCATGCCCACCCTGGCCCCAAAGTCAAATACAACCCTGATGTGGCCCTCAAAGAAATCGAGTTTGATACCCCTGATGTAGGAGCCAAGGTGGCGCAGTGGTTAAATGCAGCACTGCAGGCTACTGCTAGATCAGCAGGTCAGCGGTTCAAATCTCACCGGCTCAGGGTTGACTCAGCCTTCCATCCTTCCGAGGTGGGTAAAATGAGGACCCAGATTGTTGGGGGCAATATGCTGACTCTCTGTAAACCGCTTAGAGAGGCCTGAAAGGCCTATGAAGCGGTATATAAGTCTACTGCTATTGCTATTGCTATGTACAATACTGAACATTTTGCTTGGACAGCTTGGATTCAAACACCCTGTTCAGCATCCCTTGCATAACCATGATTTATTGAATAAACCATCACTGCTTTGAGCTTGCTAAGCCACTAAACCCCAGTTGTTTGTGATTTTGCAAGTCCTGCAAGAGCCACCACCAAAGAAGTATTCTTGCTTATTCGGATCTGTAAAGTCAACCGAAGTACTGAAAGGATCACAGCCACTCTTCTGTTTTCAGGAATAGTTTATGGATGTTTAGTTTTTTCTTCTGAAATTAGGGGAACAGCTTGGAAGAAACTACTGCCAAAGCCTTCCTTGTTTATTCTTGTGGTATCATGCAAACCATGAATAAAAACATTTCTCCACAGGTGGCAGCATCAACCTGTCGCTGATCTCAGGATTAAAGAAATTCCAGGGCTGTTTGGCTATAAATTCAGTGCTGCCGTCTAGTGTATGTGTGCGTGTTACCACTTCCTCAGGTTTCCCCAGAGGTGTGCTGGAAAGCAAAGTGCCAAACTAGTATATTTTTTAAAAGGCCTTTTCTCACATCGGCCTCAAAGAGTGTCCCCTCTTAACAAAGGCGAAAAATGAGGCCGAAAAAGAAGAGTACTTAAATAGCACAGGGTTGAAATGAGGGGGTCCTAGAGGATCTCTGAGCTTGGTGGTTTCCTTGCAGATGTTTCATTGCGCAAACCAGGTAGCATCATCAGTGCCAGACCTAAACTAGTTTCATTTGGGTAATAAAAAAAAAGTCTGTGAGAAAACCACCAAGCTCAGAGAGCACCGTGAACCCCACAGGGTGACCACTTGGCAATTTTACCACATGCTACCTGGGGAAATCTGGGAACTGAAGTCCACATGTCTTCAAAGTTGCTGAAGTTGAAAAACATTGGGTTAGGCAGTGGTCATTCTTCCTCCAAAGGGAAAAAAAAACCCATAACCTGTAAACCTCAGGTTTTGCAGAAGGAAGCAATAAAGGAAGATTATGGATGGAAACTAATCAAGGAGAGAAGCAACCTAGAACGAAGGAGAAATTTGGTAACAGTCAGAACAATAGTGGAACAGCTTGCCTCCAAAAGTTGTGGCTGCTCCAACAACTAAAGAAGAGATTGGACAACTATTGATCTGGAATGGTATAGGGCAGTGTTTCTCAACCTTGGCAACTTGAAGATGTCCGGACTTCAACTCCCAGAATTCCCCAGCCAGCTGGCTGGGGAATTCTGGGAGTTGAAGTCCGGACATCTTCAAGTTGCCAAGGTTGAGAAACACTGGTATAGGGTCTTCTGCTTGAGAAGGGGGTTGGACTAGAAGACCTCCAAGATTGTCCCAAAGATGCTTTTTCAAGAGGCAACTGGACTTCCTGGTTTTTCTTTGGAGACTTTTGCTTCTCACCCAAGAAGTGAAATGTCTTCAAAGAAAACCAGAAAGTCCAGTTGCCTCTTGAAAAAGCACCTTTGGGACAACCATGATCTGGGTGGCTGAGAATCTCCGAAAACACAAGGTCCCTTCTGTTATGCAGAGATATTGGTGGAATCCAGAAATGTTCATTCTCTCTGTGTTTGTAAACACTGTCATTATGCTGTGCAGTGGGACCCACTCCTGGCAGTCCCACTTTTTTTTACTTCTTTCCCACCTGCACAGGTATCAGGTGAGGGGTAAACCCTGGGGGAGAGCAGATAGGAGGCCAGCTTATCAGTTATAAAATTCTGATCATGAGGCACCAACCAGGTCGGATAATCTAATTACTGGGCTAAGTACTTCTTGCAACGACTTTAAGGAAGGAAATATTGAAAAGGCTTCCTTATTCGAGCAGGAATTGATTTCCAAAACTGTTTCAGAACTCAAGTCATTGACTCTTTTTATCTAAAACAGTATTTTCTTTTTTTAAGATCACCTCATTTCATTGTGTCCCAGATGAAATCTAAACAAGAACATCCTGAAATTATTCAATTTCAGTTCCTCAATTCTGGAAGAGGCTTTATTTTGAAGTTTCATTCAGGAAAAAAAAAATCCCTTTTGGTGAAACACAAGTGCTTGGAACTTCTCATAAGCAGGGACTGATAAAATAAAAAGGGCATACAGATACTGTTAAGGGCTGGGCAAATGCAAATCCACCCCCCCCCCCCAAGAGTTTAAAACCCACCTGGATGAAGATAAATCCAATCCATTCAAGGCAGTTAAATGCAAAAACTATTGTGTGTGTGTGTGTGCCTGTCTGTGCGCACACATATGTAAGTGCATTACTGCATAATTTGCTATTTACTGTGAATGATTGTTTTAGGAAACAATTAGACAGGATGCTTCCAGACAATGAAATAGCTTTAAGGAATGCGTGCTGATGTAAAAGTTAGTCACCTTATTTGCTGTATTAGAAAGTGAACATCCGCAGCGTCCCAAGGCAATTATCATCAAGTTCTGAGCTTATACGTATGAATGCCTACCTATCTCTGTGTGTATATATTGGGGATAATAGTTTTGAGAATATTTCTTAGTCTGGGTTTAGGGAAATTTGCTCCCTACTTTGTTTTAGTCTACGTTAACTTTAATTCATTCTTTAATAAAATAAAAAGGTTAAACTGCCCAACTATCAAGATTTCTGTGTGATAACAATAAAATACTGTTAAAATAGATACTATACAGTTTTTAAAAAGTAAAAATAAAAACTAGGCAAGAGCAAGGTGTTCTAAACAACATCTAAAACAATGCAACAAAATACAATTAAAGTATTATTAAGAAGTCTGGGGAAATAAAATGCATCTGACTGGCATCGAAATGATGCTAATGTGGGTGCTGCTGTAGAAAAGAGCATTTCTCTGATTATTTAGAATATTTTTGTTTTAGGTTTTTGTGTCCCCACACACTGTTTAAGCTGCAGTGTCTAACATTTTATTTTCCACTGTCCTTTTCCAGCAATGTTTCTCAAACGTGACAACTTTTAAGATGTGTGGACTTCAACTCCCTGAATTTTCCATCCTGGCTGGGTAATTCTGGGAGTTGAAGTCCACATATGTTAACAAGTTTGACAAAACTCTGATTTAAGAGTCTGAGAGACAAGAATGTGTACTAGGCTGGGAACCAATAAATCCACACATGGTGCAATGAAACAATCCTCACATTTGTGACCCCCGTATATTGTCCTCAGTGGCTTCCCTTGTCCAGAAAAAAAGTTAAAACCGAGCTGTCATTTAAAATCCTGCTGGGCTTTTAGTGGCAGAAATACCTTCTAGCAAAGGTATTTTACAACCAACCCAGTGGTGGGTTTCAAAAATTTTTGGAGCCTACTCTGTGGGTGTGGCCTCCTTTGTGGGAGTGGCTTGCCGGCCATGTGACCTGGTGGGAGTGGCTTGCCGGCCATGTGTTCTCTCTCTCTCTCTCTCCTTCCTTTTGTCTCTCTGCCCCTTTTTCTTTTTTTCTTTCATCTCTCTCTCACTCTTTTTCTTTCTTTTTTATTTATTTCTTCCTTTCTTTCTCTTTCTCTCTCTCTCTCTGTGTCAGTCAGTCAGTCAGCCAGTCAGTCTCTCTCTCTCTCTCTCTCTCTCTCTCTCTCTCTCTCTCTCTCTCTGTGGCAGTGGTGGGTTTCAAAATTTTTTGGAACCTCTTCTGTAGGTGTGGCCTGCTTTCCGGGTCCACTGGTGGAATCTCTTCTAACTGATTCGGTAGATTTGACGAACCGGTTCTACCGAATAGGTGCGAACTGGTAGGAACCCACCTCTGAACCAATCATGCCCACCTCAGCAGTCATTTTGTGAGAGCACCCACAACATGTTCCCAAAATTCATAATGCATTCACGAGATCAAAGCGACTACCTGCGTCCTGGGGTAGACTTAGGGAGATGGCATAGAGTTGAAATTCTCAGGATCCAAGTCCTAAGATCTAAGATGAGGCCCAGGATAGCCTGCTTTAAGTAAGGGACAAGATTAAGGTCTTGGGGGGGTGAAGCCTGATGCACAACTGTGTTAAATACAGATAATTCTCTGCATTGGTGCAGGGTGGGGAAAGGTTGAAGGCAGGCAACAAAACAAAACAAAACAGCCTTTTGGGCAACTGGCTAGAAAGCAAAAAACTTGTCAGACTGGTTTTCCTCAGCCTGGTTGGCAGTTCGAGTTATGATATATAATCTTTAGGCCTTCTGATTTAGACTTGTGATTTTCTTGTTATGAAACTTAGTTTCTGACTCTTAAGAAGAGAGGCCTTGGTGCACCACCACCCCTCTCCTCCCCTTCCCTGAATTCAGTTTTTTAAATGTATAAAACTAGAACTTTAAAATATTTGGAAAGACAAACAGAACTGTCTGAAGAACCAGATCTGCCAAGGAGCCGATATAAAAATATTTAATTACAAGGCTCAATAATGTTTGCTTGGCATAATTTCTCATCTGAGCACATAAATCTTGTTAGGAATGGAAAGCAGGAATAGCAAAAGATAATCTGAAAGCTGAAATGGGTTTTAGGAAAGAGGCAGGCAGTGGTTTGCTACTAAATATGGTTTAATATTTTTACTAGGATAGTAGCTGCACAAAATGTACGCCTCGCTAGAGAGAGAAATAAAGATATACTATAGAATGCACCCTACATATCTACAACATCCTACTTATTCACCTTTCGCCACTGAATGGTTTTGGTTTTAAAATGTATACTACATTTTTGAGTTTATCACAGATCCTTCTTCCTTCACCAGCTGCATCTTAAGCCGAAGCATCTCAAAAATAAAATATCCAGTTCTCCAGGTAAGACTTTCCTATTCTTAGCCCTCATTCTTTTTTATGCAGAAACTCAGAAACGTTTCTCTTGATTCTTGCTTTTTCTCTCTTGCATTTGCTCCATTCTACAATCCTCTAAAAAAATGTTTCTCAACCTTAGTAGTTTGAAGATGCACAGACTTCAATCCCCAGAATTCCCCAGTCAGACATGCTGGCTGACTGAGGAATTCTGGGAATTGAAGTTTGCTCATCTTCAAACTGCTAAGGTTGAGGAACACTTCTCTAAAAGATTCCCTTCCTTGCATTCCAGCAATCAGCTGAGCAGAATACCCAATTTTTCTTGCCTTCATGGATCCTTCCCCCCTTTCCTAATAAAACTTTTAATAGTTATGCTTCATTTAGTCACGGAGAACATCTCTTGCTCCAGCTCTACTTCGCTCCAAATGCCTGTCTACATGACCAAATGGAACACAACAATTAAAGTTTATTAGAGCTCCTTGGAAACATTCTCGGACCACCCAATTCTACATTCCCTTGCCTAACTATAAAATAGCCGTTGTCATTTTTCTATAAACAATGCAATTGGGTAATTTAGCAACAGTGTTGAACTCAATATCCTCCCTATTTAAACCTGATGGGTTTCAACCGGATTATTCTGACTAGTGTTGGCCTCAATCCAGTTTTCATTGCGCAGCCAATTCAGATGTTCAGTTAATGTGAGTGCCACCATAGAAAAAAAGTATTTTTCTAATTATTTGGAAATTTGGGGTCTAGTTTTTTTGTTGTTGTTCCTACTGTACCTCACACTACTTAAGCTCCAGTATCTAACATTTTGTTTTCAATTGTCCCTTTACAGCAATGCTTCTTAAACCTGGCAACTTTAAGATATATGGACTTCAAGTCTCAGAATCCCTTGGTTGACATGAGTGGACTTCAGCTCCCAGAATTCCCCATCCTGGCTGGGGAATTCTGGGAATTGAAGTCCATATAGCTTAACAAGTTTGACAAACCACTGCTTTAGAGTCTGAGAGACAGAATGTGTACTAGGGTGGGAAGCAATAATAAAACCAGAGGGAAGTAGGGTTGTTGCAAAATAAGATGGAGATGCGGGATGGTAAGAAAGCGATACCAATTGTGTTTTTTATGTTTTTAAACAGGTTGTGATAAATGCTAGAAGCCAACAGATGAACATTAATAGCATTTACGAGAATATATATTTGTGACTGTATATGGAAAGGAAAAAATAAAACTTTTTACAAAAAATAAAAAATAAAACCAGGCGGGAAATCCAGCCGGTTCTGACAGGTTCTGGAGAACTGGTAGCGGAAATTTTGAGTAGTTCGGAGAACCAGCAAATACCACCTCTGGCTGGCTCTAGAGTGGGGTGGGAATGGATTTTGCAGTAACCTTCCCCTAACACGCTGATCAAGCCTACCTTAGCAGTGATTTTGTGAGAGCATCCACAATATGTTCTCAAAATTCATAATGCATTCACAACAGCAAAGTGGGATAGATGATCAATGAAAGTACACCTCCTTTACTCCTAGAGGAAAAAAAATCTTCCAGTCCTTCTGGATTCTTGGTGATTCTAGGAATGGTTGCACACTGTTTTCTTGGCAAATATTCAGAAGTGGCACACCCTTGCTTTCTTTCAGGATGTTGATTTCTTAACTTTCTCCTTTAGCTACACCCCTAGTATATCTGATGTTTCCTATCACAGCCTTACACAATTCAATCACTGTGTTTATATCTTGTGAATTTCTCTCCCCCTCCTGCCTTTAATCCTTGCCTGTTTCAAGTTCCAAGATGCAACTTGTGTATCTCTTCAGATTCAAGTCAAATCTTTCCAACAACCACGCTCTCGCAAATGTTTTGTGGCTTTGTTTAAGGTTCCTGAGAACAAGCCAAGCAAGGCAAAGAAAGTTCAACTTTGTTTTTCCAAGAAAATGTCTACTGATAAATGGGCATAGCATGAACATTTCAATTACTCAGCAAGGATTAGTTATACTTTTTACTAGCCTGGAAGATATTTAACAAAGGACATTGAGAGGCAGCTTCATGTAATACTGAAGGTGCTGGCCTAGAAACCAGGAGTCTGGGAGTTCTAGTCCTGCCTTAGGTGTGGAAACTAACTGGGCGACTTCGGGCCAATCACCAGGAGACTGTGAGTTTTAGTTCCATCTTTGGCATGAAAGCTGGCTAGGTGACTTTGGGTCAATCACCAGGAGACAGTGAGTTCTAGTCCTACCTTTGGCATGAAAGCCAATTGGGTGATTTTGAGCCAATCACTCTCTCAGTCCAATCCACACATGGTGGTGGTGGTTTGGAGAAAATAAGGCAGGCCTATTAGACCTGGTTGCTGCCTAGAATTTTATATAAATAGGTGGGATAAAAATCTATTAAAGGTTTATTTGCATTTTTTAAAAAATTCTACCTTCTCCCATCTCCTTCAGAGGATAAGTGTCACCCCCCCTTTCTTAAATCCATCTTGCTTTCTGACTTTGACACAGATATAGGTGTAGGGGTCTTTCTGCCTCCCTTAAAAAAACCCCACCCTATAGGAAATGGATTAATGTCTTTATAATCCTTGATGAGTGCTTTCTTTCTTTCCCTAAGCAAACATTTGTTCTTCATGGCTCTAGGTAGCAAAGATAGCTGATAGTTTTCCCCATAACAACAATCCCGCGAGGTGAGTTGGGCCCATAATAGTGACATTACTCCAGGGAACTGGATTGGTCTTGAAATTCCTACCATCTGTAGAAGGACCATTTCCCCCTCTTGACTAGGAATGTGCTTGTAAAACTGGAACTCAAGACAGCAGGGTTGGTTGTTTTTTTTTTCATGGTGGGAGAGCCTGAAATGCTGCACTCAGACAAAATCTCTCTCTTTCTCTCTCGCCCTCTCTTACACACACACTTTTTATTTCAATCAGGCCACAGATATGTTGCAAGAAGTGGAAGCAAAACAGTCTCTTCACCAGAACTTGTTGAGGGAACAGCCTACCTACAATCAAAAGTATTTGTCAGGTAGGTGTGAGACACTTCTAAAAATTTCTCGGAGATCATAGATGTGGTAGATGAGACTTGGTTACACATGGAATAAGGGTCTGTATAGCTCCTCCTCATTTACAATTCCACTTATATATTCCACCAGTTTAGTCTAGTGCAGTGTTTCTCAACCGTGGCAACTTGAAGATGTCCGGACTTCAACTCCCAGAATTCCCCAGCCAGCGAATGCATTCGCTGGCTGGGGAATTCTGGGAGTTGAAGTCCGGACATCTTCAAGTTGCCACGGTTGAGAAACACTGGTCTAGTGGTTAAGGCACCAGGCAAAAAACTTGGAAACTGTGAGTTCAAGTCCCACCTTAGCTGTGAAAAGTGGTTGGGTGACTTTGGGGCAATCACTCTTTCTCAGCCCATCCTTTGTCACAGGTTCTTCTTGTAGGGAAAATAGGAGGAGGAATATGAGGTACGATCAGCATCTTGAATTGCTTATTAAAATAAAGATGAGAAAGAAAGTAGGAAAAGAAAGAAAAATAAAAGACTCTCCATATGAATTTTTTTTCAGGTGTCTTCAAAAGGCCTTGATAATTTTGGACACATTCTACCAGATAAGAACATGCATATGCTATAGATAAGAGATGGCTCAAGTATTTCCCGCAACCTTCCCCTAACACAAGGGTGAGCCATGTGTAACCTTCAGATGTTGCTTAACTTCATCTCGCTAGCATCCTTCACGGTTTAGCCCTGTTGGCTGGAATATTTCCCCACAAACTGCTACCTCTACATGAAGAGTTAAGATGCTGTATTGACCTATCTAGAGAAGACCAGACTTCAGAATGGGATAATATATCCATCTGGGAGGGAACAACCTGTAAAAAAAACCAAATAAAAAACAGCCATGGTGACACAAAATAACTCTTTAGAAAATTCTGTATGGTGTACAGTGTTGCAGAAATCTATCCTGCAGGGGATTACAGAAAGTCAGGAAGACAGCTGAAAATCCGAATTTAGACCAGAGGTTTCACCCATGGGGTCTGCAACATCTGGTTCAGGATTGAATGCTGGTATCAGGCCACCCCAAGAACATCCAGGGGATAAAGGATAAAACAGAATCACTTTTCCTCCAGCTTTGAAAAGCTAAATATGCCCAATTTGTCTGCTGTAGGAGGAGGTTAATTCGCCTCTTGGGTTTCCTGGCTTGTTCTGCTGTTTTTCCTAATATTAATTCAAAGGACCGCTTATTCTTTGGTGCCCCTTTAGCAGTCAGTAATGAAGACAATAGGATGCAGTGGCTCAGTGGCTGGGACACTGAGCTTGTTGATCAGAAAGGTTGACGGTTCGAATCTCTAGCGCTGGGTGAGTGAGCTCCTGTTACTTGTCCCAGCTTCTGCCAACCCAGCAGCTCGAAAGCATGTAAAAATGCAAGTAGGAAAATAAGAAACGTCTTTGGTGGGAAGGTAACAGCGTTCCATATGCCCTTGGCATTTGGTCATGCCGGCCACATGACAGCACTGGCTCTTCAGCTTTCAAACGGAGATGAATACTGCCCCCTAGAGTTTGGAACGACTAGCACATATGTACGAGGGGAACCTCTACGTTTGAGAAGATGAGGCTTTGAACATAGCAGAATCCTTTGGATAGTGAGATGGGTGGCATGTAAGTTTTATAAATAAAATGAAAATAGCAGAACCACAGCAATGCATTTTCAACCAAACTCTGATTTCAGTATGAAAATAGCAGGAAGGAAAGGAGGAAAAGAGACAAAGGTTCTATAGCACTGATCCAATGTGGATCTCTCTGGGGCCATTCTCCTTGAATGATCCTGCTATTAATTATTGCAATGGGGAACAGAGATAATGACACTATGTGAAGGTCAAATCTTCGGTAAGGTGAGCTTGGCAATTAAACCAGTCCATCCAGGTGGCTCTCTGCAACATTATGGCAGGGTTGGCTTCATGGATCTTTATTTCTTGCATCTTTGGCATCTGGGATTTCCTTGTGGTCGCCTATCCAAGAATTAAACAAGTCTGCTTGCACTTAGTTTGCCCCACTTTACCATTATTCTATTGCCTTTAGTAGGTGAAATAAAGCTGGCACATTTTGGAGCTCACCAGAACTCCGAGGAGACAGTTGAAGGGCTTTCCACTAACTAGAATTCAGGACCCCTCGCAAGCCTGCAGCTGGCGGGAATCAGTAACCCAAGTTCTCCTGGAGATGTTAGCGGCCCAAGAAACCCCTAGAACGCATTCCCCTTCTAATATGGGATCGCTTCCTTTGGCGCTACGAAGGTGATATTCTGGAGACCAGGATACACGCCTGTGTGGAGACGCTCACGGGCCAAAGGTTTTCCGAATCGGAAGTCCTCGAGCCCCACTCCAGTGCTTTATGGGGGAGCAAATCCCCCTCCACTTCGCAGGACTTCCTTCCGGGCAGGACCGCCCTGCGTTACTTGATTTGGACAGCGGCTGGCCTCCGATTAGGGGCACGTGTGCGCGCAACCACACGTGTAGGCACCACAGAGAGGCCAGCGATCGTACAGCTCTTCATCGCGGCTCACCCTTCCAGGGGCGAAGGCGGGCTGCCACCCGCCAAACTCTCGGACGCCAAGGCGCGGGCACGGGCGCGCTACCTACCGTTCGCCTCTCCTCCGGGGCTAGTCCTATCCTCGCGGGCACCCTGACGGGCAGCTACCCGCCCCAGTCATTTGCCGAGCATCGTCCCCCTGGTCCCGCCTCCCTTGCTCTGGCCCCCACTTTTGCACTGAACATCCGGGCTCCTGCCTCTCCTCCAAACACCACACCTCATCCTCCGTTCCATCCACCCCCCCTCCCCTCGAACGGGGGGGGGGTCAGGGGCGGGCTCGAAGGCGCGCGGGGCGGGCTCGTGAGCGCGCCTGCCTGCTTTTGCCTGCCTGTTCATGGCAACTGCAGCCACAGTCTCGCCTCCCGCTCGTAGCGGTAGGCACGCTGCTCGCCCGTTTCCCGAGCGGCCGAGCCGGCGAGCGATGCCCGAAAGCGAGGCTGCCTATCGCGCTCCGTCTGTCCCCTGCAGCAGCAGCAGCAGCGCCTTCGCCACCTCTTCTCTCGGCCCGAACGGCATAGGCGGCGGCGGCGGCGGTGTTGAAGGAAGAGGAGGAGGACGTGACCGAAGCCGCAGGAGCGACTCACGCTCCGTTTTGATAACGATGTTGGCAGCCGCCGTTGCCTGAGTGCTGCCTGCTCTGGAGAGCCTCTGGACTCCCCGAGGCAAAGTTTGTTCTGCTGGCTGTCGCCGCCCCTTGCTCTGGACTTAGACGCGCGCGAGCGAGGGAGATTTAATTTAATTGGGGGAGGGGACGGGCAATTCTGGTGTGGGGGTTACGCCGCGCCTTCTCCTCCGCCTCCTCGGCTTTTCCTCTGCCCACCCTCCTCCTCCTACCGCCGCGGCTGCTGAATAAGAAGACCCAGAAGGAGAGGAACGCTTTGGGGACGGGGCGGTTGGCGGAGAGCTTGCCTGGCCTCTCTGCCACCAGGACCCATCAGATCCGGAGAAGCAGATCCTCTTCTGATCGACGCACCTCTGTGAATTGGAGCGGCAGCCTTGCGCCGGTAGCCGACCGGGCAGCCTGCGATCCACCTGTCTTGAGGATTTAGAGCCGCCCCGACGTATCTTCTTGGCTCTCCTGTTGCGGGACTTTGATTGCTTTATCCGAGAGCCGGGAAGGATTTCAATCCTCCCCTTTCATTGTTGCTGAGAAGGACGGGGCCAGCTTTTTGAAGTCTGCCTTCCCTCCCTCCAGTCGCCCGTTCGTTTCCCCCGCCGACCCTTCCTCGCACCAGCAGGCAAGAAACAGAAGGAAGAGACGGAGAGAGAGAAAAGAGACAATGAAGATTTCGTGGCTAACTTTCGCCTTCCTTTGGGGAAGCATTTGCACACGTAAGTATCGGGAAAAGTTTGCGAAGGGCACCCCTCCTCCTTTGTTAAAAAAGAAAAAGGGTGTGCGTGAGCTGGGCCTTATAATAATCCTATTATTCACAATAATAATAGTAATAATAATAATAATAGTGATTCCCAGCAGCATCAAACCCGATGTGCAAACACCCAAATCGGGGAAATACCCCGAGTGTTAAACGGGGTGAGATTTGGTTAACTGGAGAGGGGGAAAGGAACAAAAACAAGCGCACTTTGGCGCTGCGGGAGCCACTGGGGGCAACCGCGGCTTCTCCCTTCTGCTTCCCCTCTCGTGGCCGCGTGCTTTGATCGCGAATTGAAACACGGGAGGGTGTTTCCAGCGGTGTCCCGTTGGAAAAGACCCGAAAGGCCGGTGCGCTTCTAGGAGCGCAAGGCTGCTTCCCGCGAGGGCATGTGCTGGGGGGGGGGGGGGAGAGAGAAACAAAGCTGAGCCGGAGAAGAGGGGGATAGCGCAGCTCTGCTTTCCCCTTCGCCTCGCGTGCTCCGGCTTTTCGCCCCGGCGAAAGATAATCTCATTTTCCCTCCAGCACAGGCGCAGGGCGCGCGAGGCCTCGGGGCTTTGCTCCCGGCTCTCGCCAGGCGATGCTTCGCTTGGAAAGGGGTGGGGGGGTGGGAGAATGCAGGACCTTGCAAACAAGAGCCCTCTCCTCTCGTTTTCCTCCTCTTACAAGTTCCCTGGGGATTCCTTTATGCGCGCGGTTCCTCCATCTGTCCCCCCCCCTCCCCTTGCACCCTCTTTTCAAGATAACGCCTGGTGTTGGAACGGCTATCCGAAATCCTGCGGGCGTTGAGGAGCACCGCCGGCTCCTACCCAGCGCCGTAGGACGATTTTGCGTGATTTGAAAAGCGTTCTTTCCAGCCAGATCTGGGCGATCTCCTCCGCGTTTATTGGCGGCAACTACCCGGTGGCTGAACAGACCAGAGCGCTCTTTTCAAACCAGTTTGCAAACGCTGCTGGCCGGCGCTGGAGAAGGAGGGCGGCCGACTCTTTTCTCCTCCCTGGGGGAATCTTTCAACTTTCGCCCGAGTCGGGCCGGGTTTCTCGGAGGGTGGAGAAAAAAAGCACGTTAGCGGAGAAGTTGCAAATGTAAACAAGCGGATGAGGGTGTCGCCCGCCCGGGGTTTGGCAAGGCCCTGCTTCCGAAGCAACTTCTCCCGAAGGAATTTTATTCCGTGCTACTTTGCAGGCAGCTTCCCCCCCTTTTTTCCCCCAAAAACAAAGCTCGACTGTGGGGGGATCGGGAAGGTTTAGTGGTGGTGGGTCGGGCGGTGCAGATTGGCTTACATTCACGCCTGCACGCCTGGACCGTGTCTGGCTTTTCACTATTTTGGTATTTTCCCCCCCATTAGGAGGAGACGATCCCGATGGCTAAAGAAAGGAGCGTGGGGAGGGGAGGTGCGCGTGCGTGGGGAGCGCGGAGCAAAGGGATGTTTTTCAGCCCCGGGCTGCAACTTTTGCTGCCAGACCCTTTTCTCTTGTTATGGAAATGTTGCCTTATTGTCCCACCGCACTGATCCCGCTGCAAATCTGCTTTTCTCTTCCCGCCCCAGCCTTCAGGAGGAGGAGGTGATGATGACGGTGGGGCGGGAGGCGGCGTGTTGCGCCTTCCTTTCTTTTGCACGGCAAACCTTCCACCAGCGCCGGGAGGCGAGCATTGGCGCGTAATGGGGGGGGGGGAGAGCAGGCGGAGGGTCTCACTACCTCAGCTTTTGTTATGCGTTCTTCCTCCCTCCATCCTTGTTTGGATGACTTTAGGAGGGGTCCGTGAAAGGGGGAGAAATATCACCCTTCGGTGGGGGGGGCGTTGGAGTAACGTCCAGCGCGGCGGCGATAGTGTGGTGGCCGCCGCCGGCTTGGCCGAAAAACGCGGCGCGCGCAACACGCCGATCTCGTGGCCGCGGGATAACAACAACAGGGAGCGCTGACGTCACTGGACGGCGCGGGAGGGGAGGGGGCCGTGGGGCTTTGGACCCTGGAAAGCATCGGCCGAGCGTTTGCGAGGCTGCCCCCTTATCCCGTAGGGAGCCTCCCCAAGGCTTACCAGGGATAGGAAAGGGTCCCTTCTACTTGGCGAGGGCGCCCTGAGCTCGCCCGGTGGTTGCTTCGGTTCTGGGCATAAGTTGTCCCACGCTACCCTTTGCCCAGCCCGTTTGCTGCGCGAGCATCTTTCCGCAAGCTGCAAGATGCTGTTCAGTTGGTCTGCTGGGTTTCTCTCCTACGCCCCCCCGCCCCCGCCCAATTACGGGGTACCATCCGCTACTCCTCTCTTTTAGGAAAGGGCCTCGGGGTGATCCTTCCATTGCCTTTCTCAGAGTCTCCCCCCCACAAAGCATTCCGGGAGGAGGGAACCCCCGTCCTCCATAGCTCTTCTGTGCCACGCTAGATAGATGTTGGTGCCCCCCCCTCCAAATCTCCCTTTAACCGTTTCCTCCCTCGCTTTATGTCCGCGGCTCCTGCAGATTCGTTTTCAAGCGGCCTCGAAATCCTGGCAGGGGTTAAAGCCGGCGAAGTGGCTGCTTCGCTGGGTTTTCTTTGTTCAGGGTGCCCATTATACATTCACTGTCACTGCCTCCTCGCCGGTCGGTGCTGTAAACAAAGCTCGCTCCATTTTCCTTTTCTCTCTGTACCCCCACCCCCCGTTTTAATGCAGCTCCAATGTGCAAAAAAAAAGGGGGGGGGACAGCGTTTTGCAGTGTGTGCTACTGGTCCAAATATCCAGGCGTTGCTTGAATTGAGCTGCTGGGGTCTTTCGGAGAAATTCTGCTGGCGTGGAAAGCCCATTGGTTCTATCTAGAGATTTCTGGAAAGACCCAGGATAGGTTGGAGCAACAATATTAGATGTGTGTCTGTGTGCTTGCGGTATCAAAATTCTGCATGCCTGCAGTCACCAACTGCTCCCCGTTTTGGAAACATGATTTATATGATGGGGCTATTTTTAGGTCATCTCTCTCCTGTGTGATTTTTGTTTTAAAAAGATTTTTTGTTTATCCGCTGCGCTTGCTTGCTTACTTGAGCAGGAAAAAAAAAAACCCTGCTTATTTGTCCTTCCTACCGCTCTCTAAAACAAAACTGTGTGTTTTTATGCTGGAACCGTGCTTATATTTACACCCATGCTGGAATGCAATTAAAAGTTGCCTTTAGAAATAACTCGTGGCACCCACCTTGCTTGTGAGGCTTTCGCTGGCTTTCTAAAAATGTAATTCTGAAAATTTAAATAAGGATGGGAATAGGGAGGCTGTCCCTAGGGACAGGTAAACAGTTAACCCCCAACTGCCTTTTAAAAGGTAGTTCTAACAAAGCTTAAATTCCTATAGCTGCCTAGAAATGGGAAGCTGTAACTGAAGCGTTGAAGCCTTGTGTTTGTGTATGCATGATGTCTATGTGCATGCCTGTGTATCGCATGTGGATAGCCGGTGATACTAATAACCTGAATAAGTAACTAGCAGGCTGTCAGAGTTGTTTTTCTCTTTTAAATGCCAAGGTGAACCATCAAGCCCCTTCCCAAAAGAGAGGAGCAGCCCGATGGCATCCTGTAAAGAGAGCAAAATATGGTTGGGTACTTTGCTTATCTATTTGAGTATTACACACACACTTGGTGATGGCCACCATGGTTTTGTTTGCCAATTAATCCCGTAACTCACCTCTTCAGAAACGGTTGCTGTGAACAGAAATCTGCCTTGTAGGAACAGCAGTTCCTGGTAGAAAACAACAAAAGTTCATCTTGCTTTCTTAAAAAGCGATCAATTGTGTATCCCAAACACTTTTCCAGAGCCTTTCTTCATTTATCCTCTTCTGCCGGAGACCAGTTTCATTAGCTTGCTAATTAAACTCAACAAACTGCTGTGCCAAAGTTAATGGTGCCAGGGCTTTAAAAACACAAAACTCTTGAACTATTGTGCAAGACCCTATTAACAAAAATCTATGGTTAGATATAGATTATGCCACCTTAAATATCAGGACTCTTCCACGATTGTGGTACTTACTTTAAAGGAAATTTATGCCCAATGAATAGTCCTCCTAAACCTGTTTACTAAAGAGTAATCCATCACTGAATTATAAGCCAGGAAAACACAAACCAGTGCGATGGCTGAAGTTTAGGACAGAGATCTTGGCAACTTTTAAGACTTGTGGACTACAACTCCCAGAATTCCCCAGCAAACCAATCTGCGAGTTGGAAGTCCACAAGTTTCAAAGTTGTTAAAGTTTGACGTTCCTTGCTTAGAACTGTCTCTCTCTCAGTTTTTGATTTAGAGGTTTATCGCTCTGTATAAGTTACAGCCATTCTCTTAACAACGGCTTAAAGTTAAAAGGGCACTGAAAAAAAATGATGATTTATGACCAGTCCTCGCACTTACGATCATCACAGTATTGCCATGATGACGTGATCGAAATCCAGGTGCTTGGCAACCAAGCTGTTATTGGTTGCAGATCCTGGATTCATGTAAGTCCCCGTTTACGACCTTCGCAGCCAGCTTCTGACAAGCAAGGTCAGTGGGGGAAGTTATTCAGTTAATAACTCTGTGATTCACTTAAGAACCGCAGTGATTCACATAACAGTCATGACACAGAAGGTCAAAAAATCGGACACGGCTTATTTAATGGCCAGCGGAAATCCAGGTCCCAATTATTTATGAAATCAAGGACTACCTGTAATTCTGAAGCAGCTGGAATGACGGGCATGGTGTTGAACTACAGAGGCTCCTCCTCCTTCCATCAGCTGTCACAGCTGTTTGGGTGTCCCTGAACAAAATGAACAGTTCTAAAAGAACTGGAAAAATTAAACTGAAGGACAGGTTTCAGATTGCACTGATAAACAGAACCTCCATGGAAAGATAACATTCATTTTACGTAGGTTGCTGGTTTTGACCCTCTTGCAAACAAATAGAAGGCTCTCTCTAGCGGATCTTGAGGTTTTTGTATTTCAAGTTATCTTTTAATATCTAGCCATGGTCAATCATGGTTTGCACAACAGGGGAAATTAATTGGGGAGAAGCTGATTGTAGACCCACAAGTGTGGATCACCAAACAAAGTGGGAATCAATGGAATTAAAACGGGTTTTGCCTTCAGCTAGTGCAAGGCACAGTTTTTAGGAGAATGTTCATCGTTAAATCTATTGTAAATCCTCACTCTGGCTTCCTTATGCTCTTTAGTGGCGGGAAGGTGTGGGAAATTGTATGGTATTGCATGTCCCTTTCGAATTTTCCCTTAAAGTCCTTCTACAGGTAGTCTTTGATTTACGACTTGTCGTTTTATGATCCTCCACTCACCTATAGAACACCCCTGGCTGTCCCATGACCGGATTTTGGGTGAGTCAGTTTTGTGACCAGTTGTGGTTTCTCAATGTTTCTGTAAAACAACAACAACAACTCCTCATTTAAACAATTGGTTTTGCTTAACAACGTGAATGCTCGCTTAACAGTTGCTGCCTTTCCTCAACAACCCTTAACAACTGCTACAAAAGAGGCTGCAAAATTTACTTCCAGTCCTATGGATGCCTGGACTTATAACTTATAATGAGTTAAGGCTGGATTTCCAGCCCCAATTATTACAGTTATAAGACGAGGACTACCTGCATTTTTTTTTTTACATAAACCAGGAATACAGCTTGATCCTTCAGTGTTTTTTAAAGTTCTCAAACATATACAAGCACAAGGGAGGCTATGATCATATGACCCAAGAATCTGTTGTTTGGAGCTAATCACAAGTGTTACTGAGAAAAAGTAACTTTCATAATCCAGTGATTTCATTATAGTTTATTTCAAAACAAGCCACGTCTTGTTTCATGAACTGGCATGGTCTTAAAAACCATTAGAAAAATGGCAACATGATCTTAGTATTGCATTTAAAAATGCCCATTGTGTTTATCTGTTGATTGGGCAAGGAATGCTTCTACATTAACGTCTTCATAATTACAGAATAAATACTCAAGTGCAACAAGTTACGACAGCTGCAACTTGTTGGAAAAAGATAAAATCTGTATTTAATGACAAGGAAGTGATGACTGTCAATAAACAAATTAGTTCTGGAGAAATCTGATTTATTGACAGTCAAAATATAACGTGGAATCTCAACCTGAACTTAGAAAATTGCAAGCTGACTTAGCAGCTTGCAAACTGCCCTACTAGTTTCATCCCATTAGGGCTGGGCAAGGAACTGGAATTGAAGAAGCAAATATGGAGCATGCGTTTCACCTTAATGAAATTTCTCTTCCCCCACCCCCAGAGGCAATTGAACTTAGGAGAGGACACGGCTGCTTTAAGAGGCACCGAACAGTTATGAGATGCTCCAGCCCACATTGCAATATGAATCACTTATTCTCCTTCAAAATTGGATCCGTTGTTATCCTATTGTTATCATGAAAGTAAAATTTACCTGTGTTTATCCTTAGGCACCTACGCACTGCTCTTCTGTACTGATGCATTCAGGTTTTTAGTAACTCCCTTTTCCTGTTCCTTCCCCAACGTTGCAAATAAAGTATAAGGGGGTTATTTATTCAAAGCATTGATAGGGCCACCCACATTATAGTTCTTTGTGGCTTGAAGCCAGAACAATAAAACACACAGAGGTAATCCCCGACTTATGACCATAACTGAGCCCAAAATTTCCATTACTAAGCAAGACAGTTGTTAACTGAGTTTTGCCCCCATTTTGCAACCTTTCTTGCCACAGTCGTTAAGTGAATCATTACAGTGGTTAAGTCAGTAACCAGGCTGTTAAGTAAATCTGACTTCTCCATTGACTTTCCTTGGTAGAAGTTTGCAAAAGGGATCACGTGATGCCTGGACACTGCAACCGACGTAAGTACATGCCAGTTGCCAAGCATCTGAATTTCGATCACGTGACCACAGAGATGCTGCAGTGATGAGCCTAAGCATGGAAAACAGCCGTAAGCTACTTTTTACAGTGCCACTTTAACTTCAAATGGTCACTAAGCGAATGGTTGAAGGTCGAGGATTACCAGTATGCTATTTCAGACAACCCTAACATATATGTATAATTGGCATATTTCAAACTATTCCCAAGTATCAATTCAAGAGGCTCCTCCTTTTTTATGGAGGGGGGAGGATTGCAAACACATGTAGTGCGTTTCTAAAAGGAAATGCTACTAGCAGACCCCATAATAACATCCAGATTTGTTATGAACTGTAATCCTGTAATAACTGCTGCTACAAGAGCTAAATTCTCAGTGTGGTTGAAATCGTGGTCCATTTAGCATACAATTTATGAATGAATTCCAATCTATATCAATTAGTGGAAGCACCTTATAAGTCAAACCAAAACAGATGTATTTTGATTGTATTCATGTGGGGTTGTGTGTGTGTGTGTGTGTGTTTTTTAAAAAAAAATATTTGTAGAACTTGCACATATGGTCCTCGACTTACAACCTTTCATTCTGTGACCATTTAAAGTTACAAAGGCACTCAGAAAAGTGACTTACGGATGTTTTTCACACTTAACAATTGTTGCAGCATCCCCATAGTCAGGAAGATTCAGGGCCTTGGCAACTGGCATGTGTTTATGACAGGGATCATGCGATCATCATTTTTAATCTTCCCAGAGAATGTGACAATCTGGAAAGCACGATCCTAACTCATCTGGAAAGATGCTAAGTCCTGGGGTGAAAATTAACTAGTAGATATTTTGAACTGGAAATGTTGTGGCTGGTTTCCATGCATGTTTATGTAGTCCTTGACTTATGACTATAATCAAGCCCACAATTACAGTCATAAGCTATAATAATCATTATTCAAGTCACTGTGTAGCATGTTTCATTTTACAACCTTTTTGGCAGAAGAAGTCATTAAGTAAATGCCAAGGTTGCATAGTGAACTCAAAGAATCGTTGGGATATTGGGGTGGGGGTTTTTTGTGTTTTTTTTTTTGCTAGAAACATGATATAAACACTGGTTTTTGGCAAACCATGAATTGTGGTCACTTGAGTGTGGGATGTTGCAAATGGCTGTAAATGTGAGCCAGTTGCCAAATACTGAACAAGCAGTCCTGTGACCACAGGGGGGCCCCTGTCCATCAGAACTTCAAACTGGGTTGTTAATCCCTTTTTGGGTCTGTCGTAACAGACAGTTGCTAAGTGAATGTTCATAAATTAAGGACAACATGTATGTTGCCTGCTTCAAGCAGGGACAAACATTATTAATGCCATTTTTAAATATATAGTTCCAAGATAATGATGAAAGAAGGAAAGAATGATGGTTTCTTTCTTTCTTTTTTCTTTTTTGGTATTTTTCTGCAAAGTAATGTTTATTCAGTGCCTGCCTTGACAGCAATTGCACACCCTCCCACTGAGGGCGAAAATTGATTTGGTGGCCAGGAATAACATATGAAGCGCCTACATTTGGATACTTCCATGCTGATATTATGGGCCCTAAATAAATAAATGTCCAAAGCTTTTTCTAGCTTTGTTCTCCCAAATTCTTGTTCTCCCAAATTCTTTTAACTAGGAGAACTCAAAGATTTTCTCTAGGCTTAAAAGTTCTCTGTATTACACTGAATTCTGAAACATTTTTTTTTAATATATTGGCTGTATTGAATTCAGGTTATTATTAGGTGTTCTTTCTGTCATTTTTAAATAGAAATCTAATTTAATTTGTCTAGGTTTTTAATTGTTCATCAGCACTCTGAGTGATAGATATGGAGTTAAAGGATGAGATATATCCATACCTAATGCTAAGGCAGGATTTTCAATCGTGGTTTGTAGAACAAGCACGAATGGGTTGGGTTGAATGTATTGCCTAGCACAATAAATAAGCAGCTATATATTCCATTTAAAGAAATACGTGAATCCACTTTGAATGCTACTGTAGTGACCACTTGATATCACACATGCTAATTATGATCAATTAATCCTTAATTATTCTAAAACCTGGCAGCGTTCAGATCACATCATAAGCTTAATGGGAATATTCACTTTCTGGTTTGCACCATGCTCTGAATGTGAAGCTAATTGGTAAGGACTCAAAACAGCCAAATAAGAAAACCCACCAGAACTAGTAACTACATTGAGCTGGTGATGCAGATTCTGTTAATTCTGACCTAGTTAAATTGTGTGGTGAAGAAGTATTAAATCTCCTAAGATTTAATAAGATTCTTTCAGGCAAGGTTATGAAACAAGGCTCTGATTGGGTTTCCAGCTTCTCTCTCTCTTCCCCCTCAGTTCTGTTAATGATATTTTTATGACGAATCCTCGGACAGCGGAGAATTCATAATGTCAAGACCCTTCTTAAATAAAGAAATCAAATACTGTTTTATTAAAATTGCAAAGCCGCTTCGAGGATGCTGCCCTTTCTGAATTTCTTCAAATTACATTCTCAAAGCATTTGCTCAGTCTGCTGGTTTTATTCCCCCCCCCTTTTTTTCCTTGTTTCTGTTCCTCCGTTTTTTTGAAAGGGGGGGGGGGAAACACTTTAAAGATAAGTTGCAAAGATGGTTCAGGGAAACAATTTGGTTTCTTGCCAAATGTTTTTTTTTTAAATAGCTCTTTTGGGGCTGTACCTGCAAATGTTTGCCGTTTTCATATATGTAGAGATTGAAAAATCAACTCTTCTAGGGATTTTTTTAAAAAAACCAGGTTTTATCAAGTTGCAGTTAACTGTTGACACCAGAAAATGTTTCCCTTTAGCAAAATTTCAACACGGAGTTGTGTTATCTTTCATTCAGCAGATGTGTATGTGTGGTGGTGGGGGAAGAGGACCCCTCTCCTTTCCTGGCTTTTGGGATAATTTGTGGTGTCTTTCTCCTAAACATCAGTTTTTGCGGCCAAGACAACACATGTTTTCCAATCAGTGTGCCAGTTTTTTTTGATCATTTGCACATCTGTTTGGCACATTTCAGCAACTGAAACTTACCCACAAATTACAGCATGTGGTGGTAATGTCTACAGTCTCCCACAAAAGTTCATATATTTTTTTGAAGGGGGGGGGACATTTTCTTCTACGGCTAAAATAGAGTCATAACCGAAATCAAAGTCAGATGAGTTAAGGTGATGCCTGCTTGATTGATGGCTATGATTCTGCTTAGCTTCCTCCCTTTTTTCCTCTATCTCTTTTTCTTCTTCTCCTCGTGGAATTCCGTCCCTTCCTTAATTCTAATTCTGTTCCTGACTGCTTAGTTTAAGCAAGTTACTAGCCCCTATGCTCCCAGAGTGGCCCACTTTGTGGGAGAAGCCGATGTTACATTTGCAGAATGAATCCATGTGTATGTGGGTACAGTTTCGTTTGGGGTAAATTTTTGGGTTTTTAAGCAGAAGCATGTCCCTTCGGGGAGGAGGGGGGCATCTATTTTCTAAATCACCATGGCAAGAAACAATCCTTTTTAGTAACCATAGTGAGGAGAGAGAAGACAGCAGCAAAAGTAGGATTTAAGTGCCTTACGCAACCTTAGAAGTGCAGGTTCTGCATCCTTTGCCCTCTCTGAGCAGATAAATGCAAGTTGTTTTTTTTACTTAACGACCACAATTGAGTCCAAAATTTGTTGCTAAACAAAACAAAGCAAATTTTGCTCCATTTTACAGCCTTTCTCGACATGTACTTGTTAGAGATTTACTGCGGTTGTTAAGTGAATCTGGCTTCCCCGTTGATTTTTGCTTGTCAGAAGTTTGCAGAAGGGGGTGGGGTAGGTGAACACGTGATCCTGCAGTGGCGCTGCAAATGCGATCCAGTTGCCAAGCATCCGGATTTCGATCATGTGACCAGAATTCCACAATAGTCGTAAGTACAAAGACTAGTTCTAAGTCGCTTTTATCCAATGCTGTTGTAACTTTGAATGGTCACTAAACAGATTGTTGCAAGTTCGGGGATTATCTGTAAAGGGGAGGCACCATCGTCCTAGCACAACGTTTCTCAACCTTGGCAACCTTAAGATGTTTTCAAATTCCAGAAGTTTCCAAAACAGCCATTAATTGAGTGTCTGCCAATATGAAAAAACAACCACCAGGAAATTCAGAAGCAACCAGGGAGGCTATTAGCGTGACATCATTTGTGGTCCCATTTAAGCCGGCATTAAAGGGGTTAATATATATCCCACAACACCAAAGAGTCCAAAGCCATTCTGTGGAAAGTGATCTCAATAAGCAAACAGGCGTCACGAGACGGGCCATATTTCAAATACTTTTATTTATTTCAGTATAATCCTCGTCTCTCACGGTCACCTCTAATGAATGAAAGTCATTTCTGCCATGCACAAAGGAGCTGAGAACCGGCCAGATTGCCTTCGTTAATGTCCACGGTGGGCCCCCTTGCGCATGTGAGGAATTGGCATTGATTGGGGCTGGGTAAATGGGCGCCACGCTCCCGCTACCCCGGGTTTCATGCCATCTGAGTCTTCCGCAGACCATTGTTGGGTGGGGAAAACGTGTTTTCAGAAATTTAGGAAGAGAGTGTGGTTAGCCCTTGAAAGCTAAGTAGGGTCAGTTATTAAGGACACTTGGATGGGAGGCCACTAAGAAATCCAGGGGCTACAGATTACGAAGGAAAACCGGAATATTCTAGTAAATAACAGTGGCAAATCCGTACAGGTACTCCTTGACTTAACAGTCACACATTCAGTGGTTGTTTGAAGTTAACAACTGCACTGAAAAAAGTGACATCATCATTTTTTACACATCCCCAGCGTCACATGACCAAAATTCAGTCGCAACCAAGGATGGGATTCTAAATTGTTAGCAACCTGGTTCTCTGCCAGGTTGCTGGGTGGGCGTGGTCTACTTGGCCTCCTGCACCATCGCGGGGGGAGGGAGCATGTGTTTACACCCTGTCCAGGCTCTGGAGGCTTTTCCCGAGCCTCCAGGAGGGTGTAAATGGCCTCCCACGGGCTCCAGAAACAGGCCCATTTTCAGAAGGCTGAATATTTGTCCTCCCAGGCTCTCTGTATGGCCCCTGCACTTACTTGGCATCCCAAATAGGCCGTGTGGAGACTCCTGGGAGTGGTGGGGGGGCAAGGTGGGAGGGGCAAGCAGGTTCTTCCAACTATCGGTTCGCCCAAACCGGTGCGAACCGCCTGGATCCCACCACTGGACACAATTCTGCCCTTTTTCTCCACAACAACCAATCCTGTTGTGGGGAAAGAGATTGAGCTGAGAGAGGGATTGGCCCAAGGTCGACCCGCTGGCTTTCATGCCTAAGGCTAGACTAGAACTCACTATCTCCTGGTGGTTGGTCCAGAGTAAGTGTATTGAAGCTGGAGATGGCAAATCTAATTGGGTGTTGCTCAGGGGTGTGTCCTGTGCTTAAAGCTTTTCTCCTTTCTAGTCTTCCTAAATTAAGGATTGTCTTCCTGTTGGGTAAGTACATTAACATACTGGCTTTCTGCATTTCCATAGATTGTCTTCTACATTCCTACAGGTAGTGCTCACTTAACAGACACAATTGGAGCCAGGGACTCTCACTAGGTTGTGCAGTAATTAAGCAAAACATCACGTGCCACTTTCTCCATTGGCTCTGCTGGTCTGAAGCTGCCCGCGAAGCACTCAATTGGGGAACATGTGAGCATGGAATACTGTTGTCGTTATAAATGCATGCTGATTGCCCAGTGCCCCCAAATCCATCACTGTTAATGCTGTGATGGCCATTCGTTTCATGGACCACTCATCAAGTTTAACTTTTTTTCCCCAGGGCTGTTGTAACTTCGAATGGCCACTAAACAGGGCAGCCATTAAGTGAGGACTACTTGCATTGATAGTTGGGTCATCACAATGACATTTATGACAAACCATCAAGGCATAGCACTGAATTTATGACCAGAGTCTAAAATCAACCCCAGCATTTGAGAGCCATGAAGTGCAAATTTAGCATTTCTCTTGAACATTAGGTTGCATTTTTAAATTTACTTTCAGTGTCAAATGCCAGATGCTCAACAGTTTTATCCACCTTCAGATGTATGTGCATGACTTAAAATACGGTATGGAGGAAAAAAATAATCAGGTTGAGTGACAAACCTCCATTGACAATGAGGCCAGACAATTTGCCAGTCTTAACTTTTAACGAAGTCAAAAGCAATCCGAATAATATTTATTTAGTGATAAATACCTTTTGGGGGAGGGGGGGTGTCTGATGGAATATAACTGATAGGGGAAACATGAAAAGGTCTACAGCCCTTGTGTCAATCAGTTCATAATTGGTTATGCTCAAGGCCAGGTCATCAGTGATTAATTTTCTCCTGCACCTAAACTTACCCATTGCATATTTGACCATCTACTACCCTTTCTGGTTTATTTGCTTGCAGATTGTTCCCAGAATGTAAAACTCTTCAAACGTAGTGTTTGACAAACAAGCTAGCTGAAAATAGCTCTCCTAGATATGAAAGCTGGTTCAAAACTCGGGAGGATTCGTAGAGTCACTTTACAGTTATTGTTGATAGAATTTCAGAGTTCCAACTTTGGGATGTGAATGACTTTCTGTTGAGCTAACAGCTGCACTCTTGCCTGTTGAGATCTACAGCTTGCTTTCCCGGCTCTTAATAATTAAACAGAAGTGTTGTTTTACAGCAACTTGTGTGGAAGATTGCAGTCCGTTTTTTAAAAAAAATCTAGATGCTAGAAGCTTTGAAAATCATGTTTTTGAAAGGCAGAACAATTAATTTAGGGCTGTAACTTGGTTCACACTTTACCCAGGATTAAATCCTGCTGAATTTTAAGCGGTTTTACTTTCAGCTAAACAGATACACAAGACAGCACTCTTCGTTAACTTCATTTAAGAGTAAGGGTAGGTCCTTTGGAAACCCAAACTGCTTGGATTTGTCTGATTTAATTCTATTTTTTTCCTTCCCTCTCTCCCTCCCTCCCCAACTTTCCTGTAGGGTTTCCAGATTTCTTATGATTACTGTTTAAATTGCAGCCCTAAGTAAACTTAATTGAAAAGTAAATCACGCTGCCCTTGGCACCTTTATTCAAACATTGTGATAAGCCAAGCTAAGCAAACCACTTTGTGGTTTCCCGAGATAATGTGAATCTTGGCAGGAGATTGTATTTTCGAGCAGAGGCTACAGGGCCTAACTTCTTTTTAAAGAGAAAAGTAGGGTGAAAATATTTGGGATAAATGTTTGAAAAATCTACATCATGTTCCAATTTAAGGGTAGTAAAAGCAAACTCAAACATATGCCACCAGCAGGACAAGAAGCATAACATGGGCAGAGTTAATGGCATTCAAATAAATCCTATTTGAAACAGGCAGCTGTTTTCAAAGTTTTGCGGGGAAAAAACACTGCAGCTGAAGATCCTGTTTGGGAGAACTTGAAAAGATAAGGATCACAAATGATCACGTTTTACTACCTTCTGGGCTAATTGAAGGGGAATTATTTTAGCATTTATCTTAAAGGCACATCATGGGCAATGGTGGCCAATTCCAGGTAGTCCTCTACTTACAACCATAATTGAAGCTGGAGCCATAGTTGTAAGTCGAGGCATTATCTGACTGGACCTGAGTTTCAATATTTTTTTGTGCTAGGCATTAAGTGACCACTGTGATTGTTATGCTAGTGCAGCAGTTAAGCAAACACCATAGTCCATTTCCCCCCAATCTATTTTCCCCAGCCGGTGGTCTTTTGTCAGAGACAGGGAGTAAATGTCATAGGATTGCTGGATGCTGCAGGCAGCCATAAAGGTTGCTAGTTGCAAGGTGACTAAAATACACGTGGCTGATGCAACTTTGGACAGTTGTTAAATGACTGGTCATAAATTGAGGACTATGTATCAAAGTGAAACATTGCATAATGGTATAGAAACAGAAACCTAGAACTTTTTAATTGGAGGAAGAATCACAACAGTAACCAATGCAGAATTGATGCTATGCAGAGCATGACACTAAATTAATGCACCCCTAAATTTGGCCTGCAAAAACCTCGTATGAGATTTTATCAGCATAAGGCACCTGGCCAGGAAACAGGAAGTGGTGAATTCTAGTCCTGTCTTAGCCATGAAAACCAGTTGGGTGATTTGGGGCCAATCAGCAGGAGGTTGTGAGTTCTAGTTCCGCCTTATACATGAAACCAGCTAGGAGACAGTAGGCCAATCACTAGAGACTGGGAGTTCTAGTCTCGCCTTAGACATGAAAGCTGGCTGAGTGACTCTGAGCCAGTCAATCTCTCTTACCCCAACTCACCTCGCAGGGTTGTTGTTTAAGGAAAATAGGGGGAAGCAACAGAGTATATTTGCCACTCTATTTATAAAAGTAATAGAGGAAGGATAAAAAAAAGTTTTATGAAGAGGTCTGAAATGCCGAAGGATGCTCTTGACACGTGGCCCTCCACGTATGGATGAGCCACAATTCCCAGCAGCCACAAACATTACAGTAATGATGAATGCTGGGATCTGTAGTTCAGTATCCTCCAGAAAAAAATGTCTTGGAGGCACCATGAGGTAGTTAGCCGTGAAAGTTTTGTTATGGGTGTAAAAATGTAAAAATGACTTACGACTGGGTTTTTCCACATTTAAAGCCTCCATGGTCATGTGAACAAAGCTAGGATGCTTGGAAACCGACACATATTTATGTTGGTTGCAAAGTACTTTTTGCAATCTTCCGACATGCATAGTCAATGGGGAAACCAGATTCACTTAATAAGCATGTTGCCAACTTAATAACTGCAGTGATTCACTTAACAGCTGGGGCAAGAAAGGTTATAAATTGGAGCAAAATTCAGTTCGCCATGGCTTTGCCTTAGCTATGGAAACCTTGGGCTCAAGTTCTGCCCGTAAGTCGGGGACAACCTGTAAGGCCTTATTTCACTCCTTGATACTCCTAATTCCCTGCTTCCCAGCACAGGCCCCTGGTCGTTGTCCATCTTGGTGTTTAATCTCTTGCCATACCCCTTCAAAGCTTGATGTTCTCTTGCAAGATGCTCTTTTGATGTTCTCTTGCAAGATGCTCTTTTGCCTCTCTCTGCATCATAGCTGGTCTTGAGTAAACAAACTCCCTTATTTTTCCCATATCTTTCAAGGGTAGAAAGACGGGTGAATTTATTCGCTTCCCAATGGCTTATCTCGGGCACATTCTTACTATGCTTCTCAGGCTCCCAACCCAGTTGTAGGAATTAAAAGAAATAGAAGACACATTTATTTTCCCAAACACACATAGCCCCTGCCTTCGCCTATTCCTGCAAACTGTAATGTCAAAACATGTCAGAATAATTAAAACTCTCCTGGCTTGTCCGGAGAACAGATACTTGGATAGGAAGAAAATATTCTTTGTTTTGAAAGCATTATCACTCCTATTTTGTTTTCCTCTATCTCTCTCTCTCTCTCTTCCTCACCATACTTCCTTTTGCTGAATGCAGCTGGTGTTTCTTGTGCAAAGTTTGGTAGCTATAAATTTAGCTCTCTGCTGTCTCTTTTTTTCCCTGCCTGCAAGTTTGAGGTGTGTGAAATTGATTGCAAAAAAAAAAAAATGGAGGTCTTGCTTAAACCCATTCCTGGTATCAGCACAAGTAATGCAACCTGTTCATTCATTTATTTGCTTGTTGCAAGATATGTATTCTGCAAAGATAGCTTGCAAAAGATAAAATTCAGGTGGAAACAGCAGCATAAAACAAATTTTAAAAGGCAATGAAAGCAGTTACCCTTAATAATAATTAGGCAAACTTACCGTAGAACCAAAATTAAGAGTCAACATTATGAAGTTCTAGGTATACATTAATACTTCAAAAGTTGGGCCAAAAGTCAAATAAGTTTGATGTAGTTGTTAATGTACTGGCCTAGAAACCAGGCATTTTAGCCCAACTTAGTTATGAAAACCTGCTGGGTTACTTCCAGCCAATCAGCAGGAGACTCAAATCTAGTCCTGCCTTAGGCACAGAAATGACTAACTGGCTTTGGGCAAATAACCAGGCAAAAGTAATTTCTAGCCCCACGAAGACAATCTAGGTGACTTTGAGCCAATCACCAGGAGACTTGAGTTCTAGTCTCGCCTGGGAAGATTGCCGGTTGCAATCATGTGATGTTTTGCTTAACGACCTCAGTGATTTGCTTAAATGGCAAAAAGGGTTATAAAATCTGGTATGGTCAATGATGCCTTATTTTATGACAAATTTTCTTAGTAGTCGTAAGTCTAGGACTATATGAATTGGGTTCCCAAGCCTCTTTCCCCAAAACATGTCTGTTGCTACCTGTTAGCCATGTAGTGAAAGGAAGTACATGTCTTGTTTTTAGCCACCTGACTGGATATTTTTCTAAACATTCATTTCTTAGGGACACGGTGGCTCAGTGGCTAAGACGCTGAGCTTGTTGATCAGAAAGATTGGCAGTTCAGCAGTTCGAACCCCTAGCGCCACGTAACGGAGTGAGCTCATGTTATTTGTCCCAGCTTCTGTCAACCTAGTAGTTCGAAAGCATGTAAAAAATGCAAGTAGAAAAATAGGCACCACCTTTGGTGGGAAGGTAACAGCGTTCCGTGCGCCTTCGGCATTGAGTCATGCCAGCCACATGACCACGGAGACGTCTTCGGACAGTGCTGGCTCTTCGGCTTTGAAATGGAGAGGAACACCACCCCCTAGTGTTGGGAGCGACTAGCACAAATGTGGGAAGGGAACCTTTACCTTTATTAACATATCTTAGCAGTATCTATACCATGGGGGCTAGGATGCAAAAGATGGACAGAAAGCAGGGAAATTGACCTAAGGTGATTCCCAGAATCTTTATTTAAAAGTCCAAGCAGAGAGTGGCAAAATAAGAATGCTTCACTGATTTCTTACTGGCAGAAAGCCCACTGCCAGCACAGACAGGAAAAAAGAGGGACATATGCTATGGCATCACTGCAGGGCAGGGCCTTCCACACCTGATCTCACTTTGCTGCGTTCATTTTTGAACGGGAGATGCTAAAGGTTTCTATTTCTATCTGAATCCACAATAAGGATTCAGATTAGACAGCAGATTCCGTTAGGTGTCTTAAACTTGTTTACACATTGTTGGAAAGTTAGCTGCAAACAAACCAGCCAGTTTATTGCCCACCACGGAGGGAAAAACTATCCATTAACGTTATAATCTTATGAAAACCTCCCAATATTTCCAAAGTATATAGGTTTTTTTATACACTTCGGTGCATAGGATCATTTATTTTATTTTATTTTATTTTGAAAGTGTAACAGTATTGAAATCATAGCCCTGCTAAAACTTTTTGCAGGCAAAAAAAAAGCAACACCTCCATCCAGGGATGATCCAGATACAGATTTCAAAGTTGCAGGCAAAGATTGGCATTTGCGAACAAAGATGACCTTTGATATTATATCCCACAGCATTGCAGCCAGCTGGAAAAAAAAAATTTAAATTCCTTGCTAATGCAAGGTTTCATGAGTTGGACCTTGCCTTTTTGTGCAGGGTGCAAAATTGTTTTATGGGTTTCTGTAGATTCGCTCTCTTGGGTCAAAATAGAAATTGCAAAGCTGTAGATAAGATGAGCTAGGAAGGTTTCTGTGACTTTGACACTGACCTGAAGAGCCAAGTTTGACTAGGTATTAAGGAAGCTGAAATTGTGGGGTAAATCTAACAGGCATTGAGATCTGTGCAGTAGAAGAATACTTGTTGCAATCTGTTTACAGGTCATTTCTTAATCCACAGAGAACTTTCTTTTGGTCTACTTTCCTTACACACATTGAAATTGTAATCTAAACCATTAAAAAAAAAAGTAAACTTTTTCATCTTCCCAGTACCAGGAAACCCCCCACCACTCCCCACCCCATCCTCAGTGGCACGAAAGCTTTCTAACTAATGTGTTTGCTTTTAGTATTTTTTTATAAAAGTCAGTCGTTGAATGGAGCGTCCTGTAAGCCGGCTAAATAAGCAAGTAAGTGAATGAATGTTGTGCATAGAGGTTGCATTTTTAATCATTGCTTTAATTTCCCTCCTAGTCAAAAACCATACTGGTGTTGTTAATGCATTGCAAGGGTGTTGTTGCAGTTTGAGGTATGATTGGCAGCCTGGGGAATTCTGGGAGTTGAAGTCCACTCCTTTTCCAAGTTGCCAAGGTTGAGAAACACTGGTGTGGAGTCCAAAATAGCTGGGACAGGAACCAAATCTTCTGTTTACACCCAGCCCAAGCGTGCTTTTGATCATACCATCAAATTGTAAAGAGCGGTTCTCCTACGCTGCTCCCAAATGCCTTGGCTGCCTGTTAGTGGCAGGAGTTGACAGCACTCAGCAGCTGCACTTTAGGTGGAGAGCATGTTTGCTGCTACCAAATGTTGCTGCTTAATTATATGTCTTTAATATAGTCATTAAGAGTCTGCCTGTAGGCTATTTTGATTACTTTTGTTTACAAGCACATTACTTGACATCCAAGTGAGGTTGGGGAACGGAGTTTTTAGGCCGGCTTTTCATCAGTGTTTTTCCTTGGAAGGTCACGGAGAAATAATCTCTCTTTTTTTATTTATTTATTTATTTATTTTGTTAAATTTCCGTTGGCTCCTCAGTGCTCAAGCTACTATTTTAAAGGAGGCAGAATGAAAACAGTAGGGCCCTTTTTGCAATCAAGGAGCTGAAGAGAATCACAATCTGTTCTCATGAATGCTCATTTGCAGCCAACCATTCTGTTTAACTTAACACACACACACACACACACACACACACACACACAGACAGACACACACGTCTCCATCTATAGGATTATAGCATCTTTTCTTCTTGGTTCCTGTTTACCTATATGTTTGCACATGAGCAGGAGCATAATCTTGCTTTTGGGAAGACCCAGGCTACTTTCTGTTATACAGAGTAGGGTTTTTCTCATTGTTGTTTGTGTAATTCTTTTGTGCTTCAGGCCCCTTTGCACAATAAGGAAAGCACCAGCTTAGTGTGTGTGTCCTGGGGTGATTGCATTTTCCTTTTACGACATGTAAAGGATGAGCCCACGGCTGACAGCTGACGGTGTTAACTCTGTGAGCTATAAAGGACCCCATATTTACTTTACGCTTATTTTGGAAAAGGTGCAGTCAATTTGCAGAGGAAGAACTTAATAACTCAATGGAGTAGTAATCAGGCTATCATGAATTGAATGTTTCATTTCAGTAATTGAAATCCCAAAAATTATTTTGCATACAGATAGTCCTTGACTAAACCACAACTGTGTGCAACATTTCTGTTCTGTTGATCATGTGACCATGGGGATGCTATGCAATGGTCTTATGCGTGAAAAAAAGGATCATAAATAGCTTTTTTTCAGGGCTGTTGTAACTTTAAACCGTCACTAAATGAAGGTTTGTGGAATGACCAAAAACGGTTAAAAAAATAAATGCAGTTTCTTGAGTCCTAATTAAAGTGAGGAAAAGAAAGCAACAAGAATGGATAGAGTAAGAAAGAAAGCTCACTTATCGTTTCCTTGTTTTGTAATATTCCTGGTGGGGGGGAAATTAGAGTTGAAGATTCGAGTCTTAAATACAGCAAGTCCTTTTCTGTTTATCATTTAGCACTTCACCGCATTCCATGGGGGGTCCTTCCTAGCATTCCAACGTATTTATAATTGACTCAGTATTTATTTTCAAGGCACCCTGTTGTGCCCTGGTTATCAGATGAACCCAGAATAAAATAGGGAATGAGGTTGTAGGAATTCAACAAGAGAAAAGTTATTTATATATATCAACTCGAGAAAAGAATAGAGTTCTGAAATTCTCTCCCTGTTTTTTATGGACATGGAGAACTTTTTAATTTTCCGATCTGTGGAACGAATTGCCTCCAGAAGTTGTGGGGGTAAGCCAACTCTGGAGGTTTTTTAAGAAGAGATTGGTCTGACATAGGGTTTCCTGCTTAGGCAGGTGGTTGGACTAGATGACCTGCAAGATCCCTTCCAACTCTGTTAATCTGAAGCAAAGCCGTCAACTCTCTTCCTTATGATTTGGCAAAGAACCTCAGTAGCGTTTATTTCAGGATATCAAGACACATGAAGGAAGGAAGGAAAGAAAGAAGGAAGGAAGGAAGGAGAGAGGGAGGGAGGAAGTAAATAAGAGGAGGAAGGAAACATTTCCAAGTTTCCGTGTCATAAGGATGCAATTTCTGATCCAGCATGGAAGCTGCTTTGTCCCCAATGATTAAACTGGAAGGCTTTTTCCAAACATCATCACTACACCAGCATGGGTTAGAATCAACAAGAAACACTGGGCTCAAGTAAGCTCAAGTAAGCTCTAGTATTAAGTTCATTACTTATTTATTTATTTCGAAGTTGTCCCAAGTTCACAGCAAGCTCTGGTCAGCTTACAATTAAAAATTTAAGAGAAAACAATGTACACCCGAAAATAAAATAAAACTGACTGGAAGATAGGATTAAGAAGTAAAAAAAAACACAAAAAAACCCTATCCCCAAAACATACGGAGGGAGATCGTCCCTCAATTAACCAGGTCCTGTGCCATGAACAGCTTCATGGGTGACAACCAGCATTGCCTGGAAGTGCTTTGGGAATCCCATGTTGGAGGACTGTGCACAAAAACAGGGATGTCTGCAGGGTATGATTAAAAAAAAAATACTCAAAACGAAGACCCCAAATGCCTTCTGTTGTTGATTCAACCATCTTCTTGTCTTCTGGATGTTTTAAACATGGTTTGTGGAAAGATTTGGTTGGTGAAAACCACCTTCAAGCCCTGGTCCAAATACTGGCAGCCTTTGACTTAGAATGCTTTGTTTAGCGACCATTCATAGTTGCCACAGCATTGGAAAAAGTGTGACGACCATTGCAGCACTTCCCCCCCACAAAGTCACGTGATCAAAATTCAAGCACTGAGAAACTGGCATGTAGTTATGACAGTTGCAGAGTCCTGGAGAGGGTGGGCACGTGATTCCCCCTTCCGACAAGCAAACTCAATGGGGGAAGCCAGATTCACTTAACAACTGTGTTAGTAACATAGCAATTGCTATGATTCACTTAATAACCATGGGGAAAAAATGGGGCAAAACTCACTTAACAAATGTTCTATTTAGCAACAGAAATGTGGTGCTTAATTCATGGTTGTATGTCGAGAACTACCTGCCTGGCTTTTTTTAAGAAGAAGCCGACTCTTCTTCGTGAACTTCCACCTCATCCTCAAAATTCAGGGCAGGCAAGAGAGTTTGAGGCATAATACGTTTGAAGTAGTTTTGGGGAAAATAGAAGCGGGAAGAAGCATTATGTATGTCCATCACCTTGAGTTACTTATAAAGTAACGAAGGCTTGATAAAAACATAATAATTAACTAACTAACGAACTAACTAACCAAGCAAAGGGTTAGTATGGCATGCCTGATTGGGAATTTCCGGGTGGGGGTGGGGTGAGGGGAGGAAGATACTCCTGGTAGTTCTTGGGAATCTCTTTGCAAAAAAGGCTATTTAAGTTAAAGAAAGGGAGGTGGTTAATACACATTTCAAAAGAGAGAGAGAAAAAAATCTCATGCCTTTTTGTCTCTGGGAATTTGGCAGCAAACAAGATTTATCCTGTGCTTAACATAGAAGATGGGAAAGAGATAGTATGGGCAAGGGATGGGGGGGGGCTTTAAAGTTTCCCTACCCCCCCCCTTAATCTAAATAAGACCCCACTCTATCCCCATCCTTCACGGGAAGTGCACCCACGGAGGGGGGGGGGGCTGGGAGACTGTTTCTGTATTGCTCTAGAAATAATTGTCCTGCCTTCCAAAAAAGGCCCGTTCAGATAAAAGTACAGGTAGTCCTCGACTTACAACACTTCGTTTAGTGACTGTTTGAAATTACGCCACAGCAAAAGGAGACTTGGGGTCATTTTTCACACTTGTGACTGTTGCAACATCCCCATGGTCTTGCGAAGAACATCCGGGTGCTTGGCAACTACTGGTTCATATTTATGATGGTCGCTGTGTCCCGGGGTCATGTGATCCCCCTTTTGCGACTTTCGGACAAGCAAAGTCAATGCGGGAAGTCAGATCCACTTAGCAACCTTGTTAACTAACTCAGTTGCAGGGATTCAGTTAGCCATTGCGGCAATTAAAGTCATAAAATGGGGCAAAACAAATTATCTCACTTAGCAATGTAGATTTTGGGCTCAGTTGTGGGTCGTAAGCCAAGGACTACCTGCCTGGCCTTTTGTTTTGCTTCCGAGAAGACCTATTGAACAGCAACACTGACATATCTTCAGGTTTCCCTTTCCATTCTTTTATTATTCATTGATTTATTAAATGGATTTCCTGCTCTTTGGGCCGCAGCTCTGGCTGGCAGGTTGTTTCTTCTAGCACAACAACCCTGTGAGGTAGCCTGGCTGAGGGAGATAAAGGAAGACCAAGGAGCTGTCCCAAAGACATCTGGGTAGCTTCTGGGGCTGATGGTAGGACTTGAACACAGGTTCTCCCCAGTGGTGAGATTCAGAATTATTTACTCCCAGTTCTGTGCACATGGCGTGGTGGGCGTGGCATGGAAAGGATACTGCAAAATCCCCATTCCCTCCCAATCAGCTGGGACTCGGGAGGCAGAGAATAGATGGGGGCGGGGCCAGCCAGAGGCGGTATTTGCCATTTCTCCGAACTACTCAAAATTTCCGCTACCGGTTCTCCAGAATTGGTCAGAACCTGCTAAATACCACCTCTGCATCTCCCCAATGCTGGCCCAACATCATAGCCTCGACAGTCCACAAGTGTGGAAACAGTTGTGTGTTGTGTAATCCTAGTCTCACCCTTTTGGTCTCTGCCACACTTCCGATCTCGTGCATGCAGGAAGCCCGGTATTCTAGTATTTCCAGCTGAAGTTTATTGTGTGTGGGAATGCAAGTTCCTATATCTAGCTACACGTTGTTGTTGTTTTTTTAAAAAAAAAATCTGCCTATCAGGTTGAGCAACTTATTTCACTTTGTAATCGAACACCCAACAGCTTCGGCCTCAAACTGCCGGGGGGGGGGGGGGATTTAACGAGGACTTTTTTTTCCCTGGATCAGAAACCTGGCGTTTTGTAGCGCATCTACTCTGCAGTGTAGAGCGGGGAGAAGGGGAGATTCTCTCGCGGAGGCCTTGAGGTGAGTTAATGCATCAGATCAGCTCTGCTTCCCCCCCCCCCCCCCCCGCCCAGCCGTGACTAGAATCTGATTGGCAGGATCAAAACAAGGAAACCAACCTCTCTGCCCTCAATAAATCAATCCCTTTTGAGACAAGAGTATTGTTGCATCTTTTACAAGTTCCGATTGCACACAAAGTGCCACAGAGTGCTGTGCGGTTGGTTCCTGTCCTGTTACCTTCGCTCACCTATCCTGGGAAAGTAGGACAAATTGTTTTCTTCCTGTCCTCAGCTCACCCTGGGAAATGACTCCCCCCCACCTCCCCCCCGCTGAATTCTGCAATGTGGAAATGCATATTTGGCAATCAACTTTGTGGCTTTCTGGAAATTTAACTGGGGTTTTGCTGCGGTGCCTTCTCTGAGCCTGCGGCTAATTCACTGTTTCTTCCTGAAAACTGGGTGGTACAGTACGCCAATTTGTCGAATGTGTTTATTGCTTATTTAGATTTAGACTTTTCTTTTAATCCCATCCTTATTGTTTTTATAGATAACTCAAGGGGGTGGATATATATTTAATCATCTTTCCTCCTCCTATTTTTCACAATAACCCTGTAAAGTAGGTTGGCCTAAGAGAGAGAAAGAGAGACACAGAGACAGAAAGAGGGAGAGAGGGAGGGAGAGGGAGAGAGAAACTGGCCAAAGTCACTCAACTAAATTTAATGCCTAAGGCGGGATTAGAACTCACTGTCTCCAGGTGATTGGACCAAAGTCACCTAGCTGGCTTTAATGCCTAAAGCAAGACTAGAACTCACAAGTCTCCTGGTTTCTAACTGGCCTTATAACCACTAAACCAGGAGTCGGCAACCTTAAACACTCAAAAAGCCACAAAGGTCTAACCGTTCAATTCTGGAGCTGACTAGAAGTCTGGTCCCCCCACCATAGAGTCTCCTCCTAGCCCGGCAACCTTTCCACACTGCCGACTGGAAGTCCGGTTCCCCACCATAGAGTCACCTCCTAGCGTGGCATCCTTTTTCTTCTACCTGTTCTAACCGAAAGTCCTATTAATTGTGGAGCCAAACCAGTGACAGGGAGCCGCAGCATAGGGATGAAAGAACAACATGCGGCTCCAGAACTGCAGGTTCCTGACCCCTGCACTAAACCAAACTGGTGCAAACTTTGGGTACCTAAAACATACTAATTGATATCTTAAAAATCAGGATATCATTAAGATATCTTCTGGGTTAGAAGCTGAAATAAATGGTGTCGCCTGCGTTACAGATGAATTTTCAGAACTAAGATTTAAATCCCTTCTTAGTCACGGAATTGCTGCGCAGTAATATAGGATAAAGCGACTTTTACAACCTCCGTTTCCCCTCTGGGCAAAATAAGCCTCAGACAACTGATTTGAAAGCACCGTTGAAGTGTTAGATTAATAAATTGGAAAAGTTGTAGCCGAGTGATGAAATGCAGGCTTCTACGAACAGCCTCCCTCTCCCCCCCTCCCCCAGGTGCAGCCACACCTGAGCCAGGCAAGTTCAAGGAAGGCACCAAGTTTTGAAATTGTGGTTTGCTTCTGCTTAGGGGCAGATTAGGGTCAAAAAAGTCAAGATGGCAGGCTAAATGATATATTTGCTTATTTAAGTGGGTGACTTTAATTAATTTTAAATTAAATTACAATTAAAAGTTGTACTAGATTTAAAGCACCACTTGCTGTCCCTGCATGCGCTAACTGGTTGAACGAGCCCACCAACAAGTTAATATGAAGAATTTAAGCACTGGATTTTTAGGGCTTTGAAAACTTTAAATAAAATGATATGAGAGGTGTTTGTGGCACCAGGGGGATTTTTTTAAATTTTATTTGGAATATTGGGGGGGGGGGAAGGTCACCTGAATCCTCAAAATCATCTGAAACATGGAGGTTGTAATACTACCAGCTTTTTTATTTAAAAAAAGCCTTCCTTCACTTCTGTTAATGAGTAAACTTTTTGGTAGCAATGATTGATCCTTACTCTGGGAAGTTACAGTATCTGATCAGAGTCAAATGTTAACTTTGGAGATACAGCAGCTTCTTGCAAACTCTGTAATGCAAAAGAATATTTCTTGTAGAGATGGTTGGATTCCCCCAATTTTCCATATTTTTTGAAGTGTATAGTCCATCTTTGCAGTCTTAAATAAAATGGGTACATTCGGCTTCTGATGATTTCAGATTCCTTCCTTGCTTCCTCTTCCACTCCCATTACCTCTACCTTCATCCCCCTCTCTCCCTCCTCTCCTTCCCTTCTTCCTTCCTCCCTCCCTGCCCATCTTCCTCCCTTCATTCCACCCTCCCACTCTTCCTCTCTCTCCCCACCTCCCCTCTCCCTTCCAACCACTCCCCTTCCTCTCTTCCTCCCACCCTTCCTTAATTCATTACCAACTTCCTCCCTTCTTCCCTTTTCCTCTCCTACCTTCCGTTGTTCCTACCAACCCTCCTCTTCTTTTCCTCCCTTTCTTCTTCCATCCATCCATCCTCCCTCCCTACCCCATCACTTCCTTGTTTCTACCAGCCATCCCCTTCTCTTCCTCCCTTCCCACCCTGTCACTTCCTTCCTCTTTCCTCCCTCCCTCCCCCTTCTTCATTCCCAACCTACATTCCTCCCTTCCTCTCCCTCTCTCCTCCCTTGTTCCCTGCCTTCCCCTCCACTTCCTCACTTCCTCTTTCCTCACTCCCTACTTTCCTTCATAACTTCCTTTTTCTTTCCTCCCTTCCCTCTTCCTCCCTCCCTTGCCCTCCTCTCATCTCCCTCCCTCCCTTCCACCCTCCCTCCTACCCCCTCTTTCTCTCTTCCTTCTCCCCATTTTTCCCCTCTACTTCCTTACTATTTCCTCTCCCTATATCCTCCTCTTCTTTCCTTCTCCCTCCCTCCCCTTCCACTTCCTCGCTTCCTTCCTACCATATTCCCTCCCCATTGCCTCTTCCCTTCCTTCTTCCTTCCAACTTCCCTCACCACACCTCCACTTCCTTTCTTCCTCCTCCCTTTCTCCTTCCCTGTCCACTTCATTTCCTCCTCTCTTCCACCCTCTCTCCCCATTCCTTACTATGTACTTTTTGCATTCTCTCTCTCCCTACCTACGTCTTCCTTCCCCATCCCCCCTTCCTTTCTTCATTCTTATTCTTCCTCCCCCCTCTCATTCTACCTCATCTTCCTTCCTTCCTCTTTCCTTCCTGTCCTTTTTTCTCTCTCTCCCTCCCTCCATTTCCCCAACTCTTTTTCTTCCTCTATCTCCCTCCCTCCTCCACTTCCTTCCTTCATTTCCCACTTTCCTTCCTCTCTCCTCCTTTCTTCCTCTCTCTTCTTTCACTTTCTCTCTGTCCTTCCCCTTCCTTTCTCCATCTTTCCCAATTCCCTTCTTTCTTCCTCACTCTCTCCCTTCACTCTCCCTTCCTTTCATTGTTTCTCACTCCCTGTCTTTCTCCCTCATCCTCTTCTTCCTTCCTCTTCCACCCTCCATTCTTTTTTCCTACCTTTTTTCCTATCATTGTCCTTCCCTCCCCCTTTCCCTTCCTCTTCCCTTTCTCCCCCTCTTCCCTTACTTCCTTCCACTCTGTCTCGCTCCCTCCTCTTCTTTTCTTCTTTCTTCCTCCTCCTCTCCTCCCTCACTCTGTCACTGTCCTTCCGCCTCCCCCTTCTTCCTTCCTGCCCTCCCTCCCTTCCTCTTTCTCCCTCCCTCCTTTCCTCCAGCCTCCTTTCTTTCCTCTCTGTCTCCCCTTCCTCCCTCTTCACTTCCTTCCTCCCTTCCAGAATTTTCCAGCTGGCATGGAATTCTGGGAGTTGAAGTCCACCCATCTTAAAGTTGCTGAGATTGAAAACACTGGTCTTAGTCCTTTTCCAGAATACAATAATGCGGTGCACCTCATTTGTTGAGGCAGGTCAAGATAATACTTTAGGCAAGTAGTTTCATGTGTTAATTTATGTGTGGGAACATATTTTCAACTATTTGTTTAAGTCGAAATGCAAAGGGGGGAATGCAAAAGCCGTAGTGAAAAAAATAAATCTGTATTTGGATAAAGGCCTTCGTGTTGCAAGAACAGTGTGTTTGGCCAGCTGTCATGTTGCACAATCGGAGCAAACTAGGAATTCTGTAATGCTTTAAAATATTTCCCACCCACCCACCCACCCAACCGACCTTCCCAAAGCGGATAGCGCATTTAGCTCTTCACTCTCCCCACCCCCACCCAGAGAAAGGTTTGGAGAGGATACCTGAGATCATCTCATTTTAAGGGCCCTCTTCTCCTAGGATTTCCTACCTGCCCAGTTCATGCAGGCATCAGCCAAGGAATGTCCACCTTTATGGGGAGACCTGAGACCTTTGACATGGGAAGTACATGCTTTACCTTTAACCCATGGCTCCTTCCGTGTCCTGAAGACCTCAAGTCACTAGCATACTGCTTTTTTCTTTCTTTCTTTCTCAGCATAGAAAAATGCTTATTGTCTTACCAAATATTCCTGTTCTCTCTTCTCAACGCCAAAGAAGCTACCCTACCAGCTGTACATAAATGCCTGTTTTGAATGGGAAAGTCATGTGGAAACTGGCCCCAAATACGGCCTGGGGGCACTGCTGCTACACACTAATGAATAATGTATTGCTTTCCATCCACAGATGTATTGTTAATTTCCTTTGTTTAATAGCCCCATTGATTACATGGAAGGCTGATGTTTTCAGGGAGTGCTTCGTGGTCCCCCTGCTGGTAAGTGTCTGCAAGCACACCTTCAACAGCGTTAAAGACCAATGACCTTTGGACTGTTCCAACAGAGTTCTTGTTGATTTTGGACCGATTTTGAAGTAAAGCTGTAAAAGATTGTACGAAATAGAGAGAGAGAGAGAGGGAGGGAGCTGTAGGAAGTAGTAGACAAGTTGAGGAATGGGGTGCAAGAGAAAGAAAACTAAAGTTCTGTCCCTTTTCGCATGGATTCACTAGCAAGAATTCTTTTGCATTTTTCTTTATGGCCAACCGCAAACATGGGAGTTTTTGCCCTGCAGCTTCCCATGTTTGCAAAGTTGCATTCACACAACGGTGAGAAATCATACCGACATTCTTTGGTTGGATTTATCACCCCTGTCACTTAGAAAAGTGAGATTTGGGATTGCTTTTATTTCATTTTTTTTTTTTAAGGTGCCTCCAGATTTATAAAGAAGGGTGCACACTGGGCGGAGGATGGGAGGGGAGGGAGCTTGCAGCTTGCAAACCAACTGTCTAGCTCCCTTTGTAAAAGGAGAACAAAAACGGGTGCATGGTTCAGGGTGAGGGTGTGTGGGAAACGTAGCTAAGCACCTGGCACTCCAATGCAGGGCAATATGCCTTTCTGTTAAATGGCAGTTCTTTGCTCCTCGCTATCCATTGCCCTGTGACCCATTCAGCCCTGCTTGCCTTCTTTTGAGGAAGGCAAGTTGTGCATGGAGAGGAATTGAGGGGGTGGGGAAGGGGAGAAAGTTGTGCAGCGAAAATAGCTGAGTGTGTGTGTGTGTGTGTGTGTGAGCGCGTGTTTGCATGCAATGGACTATAGTAACAGAGGAACAGAAGAATGCTATTTAAATTTCAAATTGGCTTGGGAGTTTTCGGGGCCGCCGTGTCAATAGAAACGTCCCATGAAAGGGGGCTTATAAGAATCCTCTTTTGTGTGTCCTCGCCTGCTGGTGGCTGCGCGGCTTGCCGAAATGAAAACAACCCGACTTGTCAGTCGAGGGAAAGTTAGCAAACTCTTCTAACAACGCCCGTTTCATAGAATTTGCTCCTTTCCTCCAGGGGAAAGAATTCGGCGCATTCTCCAAAAGTTATCATTTAATGAAAACTGCCTTCCGTGCTTTAAAAAATATTTTTTTTTTTTAATGGAATAAAATGTTATGTAGTTGTTAACTTTTTTTTTTTAATGGGGTTAATGGTTTAGCCGGCTATTTGGTTTGAAGGTGGGAATTTGGTCTGCAAACATTTGGTTATTATATGCCGGACCGGGGGGGGGGGGGAGGAGAAAGCAGAGGTGGGCCCTGAAAATATTTGGAGAAAGTATGGTAAAATCCAGAAAACCTTTAGATTCTGTTTTTTTCCGCTTCCCAAAAGTAACCCTTTCTATAATCTTAGAGTAGGTAAAATTGACGCTCTTAATTTTGAAGACCTGTACCTTGGATGGGATATTGTTATATAGCAATAGCAATAGCAGTAGACTTATATACCGCTTCATAGGCCTTTCAGGCCTCTCTAAGCGGTTTACAGAGAGTCAGCATATTGCCCCCAACAATCTGGGTCCTCATTTTACCCACCTCGGAAGGATGGAAGGCTGAGTCAACCCTGAGCCGGTGAGATTTGAACCGCTGACCTGCTGATCTAGCAGTAGCCTGCAGTGCTGCTTTTAACCACTGCGCCACCTTGGCTCTTCAAATGAACAAGATATAAGAGCCTTGTATGTGGGTATAGAGCATTAGTTCTCAAACTTGGCAACTTGAAGATAGGTGGACTTCAACTCCCAGAATCCCCCAGCTAGCCAAGTTGGCTGCAGAGTTCAGAAGTCTCCCCCCCCCCCCTCTCTTAAAGTTGCCAGGTTTGAACGAGCAGCAGGGAGATAATCTGGAGAAATATACGCAATAACTGATACAGAACTCCTCTTGTGGTTTTTAGTGCTAGATTAAAAACCACAAGAGGCCACAAACTAAGTATATTAAGATGTGGAATGAAATCAGGAAGGGCTTGTTAAGATGGGAAGAATTAAACCTGTCACCGTTGGGTAGAATTTCTGTGATAAAAATTAATAAGCTTACCTAGAAAGATGTGTTTTTTTCTCTCTCCAGATAATACCTCTTCTGACCAAGTGATGCACCCTTTAAACAATGGCAGAAAAGATACAGGTAGTCCTCGACTTACAAACATTACTTTAGCGACCATTCAAAGTCCAAAAGTGACTTACAACCACTTCTTGCACTTGATGACCAGATGGGCATCATCCTTGCGGTCACCTGGTCAAAAGTCAAGGGCTTGGCTACTGGTATTTTTGACAGCTGTAGTGTCCTTGGTCAGGTGATCTCCATCTGCAAACTTCCCAGCCAGCTTCCGCCAAGTCAAAGGAGGGAAGTGGATTCACTTAATGACGGTCTTTCCTACCTTCACTGCAGTTGATCCCCAAATATGGCAGATGTGCAGCAGCTCATTATTGATAGGTACTGTTCATAAGCTGAATAGGTAAAGCCAACTCAAGCATGTAGATGCGCCCATTAGATCTACTTGGGATGGACAGAGTGATCTACCCCCCCTTAATTCCCTCCAATGCAGCCCAGTTTAGAGAAGATCTAGATCTCCTGCAAGGATCCACCCCCTAGCCTGCAAGTCATGTTCGAAGTGTAAATTGGCGCCAGAGGTTGGTAGCCTTGGAGCTCCTGCTTCTGAGACCCACTTAATGCAACCTGGCCAGATCCTTCTGGTGTCCTGTTCCCGTCTTGCTTCTCTCTCTTCCAAGGGTAGCTTTTTCAGAGAATGATCCTGCTGGATCTCAATGCTGACCCTGTGTGCTGTCTCAAGACAGGCCAGCACAAGACACGTGGGCTTCAACAAGGCTTGCTGTTCCTACTTGACGTTCCCCAGGAAAAAAAAACACAGGAAGTCCCACTTTTGAAATGAAGGCACAGGAGACTGAGCAGGGCCTTCAGTGGGGACTCCCCAAGCCTTTCTAAGCAGAACAGAAATTCTCCTATTATTCTAGGACTTCAAAGGAGGATCTCAAAGGTTGAGAACCACTCTCTTGTAGAGATGCTGCATTGGAAAGGACTCAAAGGGAGACTTCAGATCCCAGTTAGATCCCAAGTAGATTTGTGTGCCACATTGTGCCTGCTTGTTCACAAGATCCGTCCATCATGGGCCGCTGTGATGAGTTGTTTTACATGCATTGGAAGTGCGTTAATTTAGGATAGGCATGGAAAAGTCTGTCAATGACAGTTGGTAGCAGAGCTGGGAAGCCTGCATGGTGCTTTTAACAGGTTTTGTTCATTCTGGCTACTACACCTTGCTGGTGACTTTTCCATGCCTACCCTAAATTAACACAGTTCTAAAAATAAGACTTTTAATTTAAATAGGGCCACCCAACAAGAAGGAGAGATGGAGAGGTCATCTGAGAGATGTGTACTTAAATACTGCAGCTCTCCTTCCTTTCCTCCCACAACTACCAGCCATGAATCACTCCTTCACCTTTATCTGGGAAGGAAGTCAGATCTCATTTTAAAAAGGAATTAGTGCTCCTTCTTATCACTTAACACTTTCTTAGTGGGTGCATAAATCTAAAAAGACTTTGAGGAGGACTATAAATCTGTGTTCCTCTTGCTTAAAAGAGTTCAGGCTCCTTTGGCGCTTCCAAGCACAGTGTGCTATGCTCTAATAAGCACAGGTTTTGTTTGTTTGTTTCTTCCTATTTCCTTTTTTCTTTAATTATTTCTTTTAATTACACGGCCTGTTTGGTGTAAAAGCCCCCAGGCTGGAGACTGCGAATTCGAATCCCTCCTTAAATGTGATCTTGAGTTATTTATAAGAATAATAAAGGTGGAATAAGAATCAATCAATAAATTGCAAGGTGCCCATCCAGCCGTTCTCCTTTTCAGAACGGAATAAGCAAGTTTTTACCTAAGACAGGTGCCTGTACATAACAGTGCAAGAGCTAATTAAATCATATCTGCAGCTTGGAAGCTAATTAAGCCTTTATTCCCCATTATAACAAATAATTACAGCGCACAATAGGAAACAAGCTCGTATGCACCATCACCTTTGGAAGGACTAATTCCTTGTAGAAAATGTGCAGAGAGGGAGGCTGAATTGCCAGGCAGACACTTTCTGCGTTGAATAAGCAACGTTACAAGTTACGGCCAGAGTTTCTGGATAACGCAGGGAAGACCAACCTTTTAAGCTAAATAAAGCAGCATCTTTGCGGCCTCTATAAATCACGGGAAGTAAATTCTGCTTATTCTGCATGATTTTTCTAGGGAATAGAGGAGAAACAATTTAACATGAATTACAAAGCAGCACGTTTAAGATTCATTAGAGAGCCTGGCTTTCTGCACCACGATTTAAACAGTGGCTAGTTGAAAGTGCAAACTGAATAATAACTCATGGGGGCAGATAGTCCTCGAGTTACGGCCGTCTTGGAGACTGCCCGTGATGGCCGCAAGCCATAATGGTGATAAAACAAGTTGTTTGCAGCCCAGTGTGACTACCTTTTTTTTTGCAGCAGTTGTTAGGTGTATTCATTGTTCACTATGGCACGGTTTTGCCAAAAACTGGGAGTAAGTGGTGGGTTTTTTTTGGGGGGGGGGGGAACCGTCATAAAGCCTGGCCACCTGACCATAGGATGTACCGGCTGTACATTCAGCCATATTGCTGAGCACATGAGGTGCAGTCGTTCGACCATGGGAGTGGGGAGTGACCGTCGGAACTTTGAAGTTGTAAGTCCCCTCTTTCAGGTAGAGCATAGCTTCACCTGGTCACTAAGTGAGCCATTGTAAGTCGCGGATTTACCCGTATACATTCCCCCACACAACGTAAGCTAAAATGAAACAAACCAATTTCAGCTTAGTTAAATATTTTTGGAGAGTACTATGACAAGCAAGTTACACGTTGGGAAATTATGTAATCCTGTCTCAGTGGAGATTGAAAAAAATACATATTTTAAACTCTGCGTGTTCAGATATAAGCCTGAAAGTCTTTTTCCGCTTGCTTTTTACTTTTGATATTCAGGGAGATTTATTTATTCACGGATGTTAGGGGGAGCCCTCAGTTTTATCAGCAATTCTGAATAAAGCTGACAGCTTAAGAAGCAGAGAGGCCCGTTGGATGGATTTATATGTTCAATCTTTGTATCGCCTTTCCACTCTGGGACTGGGGTAGAAGATCTTTATTGCTCATGATTATTTAATGCATGCATATGCTGTTCATCTTACAAAAATAACTTGGACGTTTACAAAATTAGAATAAAGTATTAATGCCTGATCAAAAATAAAAACCAGGGCTATGAAACAGGATCTGCCAAGGTTTAAGGGTGGATATAATCCTGTCATACAAGGGGGCCACCACTGAGAAAGCCTTGTCCTGCATGACTTCTTCCTGGGCTTTTTGGGCTAGTAGTGTTATAAAGTGACTTTTCTCTGGTCCATATGCATAGTCATTCCATCAAATGTCTGGTGGAGTCTTCTTGGGCCAGGAATGCCAAACCAGGAAACAGTGTTTCTCAACTTTGGCGACATTAAGGAAGGTGGACTTCCAACTCCCTTGCCCAAATCTCTGTTGCCCTCCCCCCCTCCCTCCCCCCCTCTTTAATGGGCAGCATCCTCGGTGGACGATGGGCTGCCGGATTCCCAAGGAAGCATCCTTTATGCTCTGCACTGCCGGCCGATAATAACAAGTGTGTTTCTGCGTGAGTTAAATCTGTGGTTTTGTGGTTGAACCGAAGCTGGTTTCTTGCCAGCTGCTATAAATAGCATTGTGTACGGAGAAAGAAGTTTTTTGAGCGAGGGTAAGTGGGAGAAAAGGAAAATCCTTCCTACTTTCCAGCTGGCTGCTTGCCAAACAGACAGCTGCCTCTGCAAATGAATGCATGGAGGTAGCGTGGGAAGGAGGGAGGAAGACTGTCTTCCTTTGGTTCCTTAGATAACTTCAAAGGTTCCCGGGGTTTTGGTTTGCTCCCCTTCTTTTTATAATGAAGGTTTGAACATAAGAACTACAATTTGTTAGGCATACCCGGGTGGCCAGGAAAATGAAGAAGGGAGGAAATTTCAAGGCTACTTATCTCAGGGCTGCAAAAAACACAGGCTGACACTAGATGGCAGTAAAGACATGTGCCTTTTCTGCATCACTTTGCTTCCCTCTAGTGTTGATTAGATTTTTTGCAGCATATGTAGCCGGAAACTTTAGAAAGCAAGGCAGCTGTATGGTTGTTTATTTTATTTTATTCATACAAATATTTATGGCTACCCAACACTCTCATGCTGATTCTGGGCAGCTTGTGCAGAAATAAAACCTGTATTTTATTTACATTTAGATTTTTTTAAAAGTAAATAAATAAAACCCCAATTAACACTTCCCTCCCTCCCCCAATGTGCCAATAATGTTAAAACCAACAAATATTATCTTCTGTTGGTAGGAAATCTAAGTTCCGAGGTGTGTCTCATTTATCTAGAAAAAACACAGCCCTTCTGTCTGTCAATACTGGAGGATTTATTTCTCTGGCCAAAATATTCCCACTTTCTGTGAAGTTCTGAGCCAATAAAACAGCTTCTCTCTCTCCTTTCCATATTTGGGGGGTTCCTAAGAGGCGTGAGAAACCTGACCCGCTCCTCCTCTAATTCAAATTTTCTTGCAGGTTGCAGAGTTTGAGAGGATCTACTCATGCAGGCAGCACACAGGGCAATATATATGGTAATCAATGGATAATTAGTTATTAAGATTGGGTTCTCTGCAATAGAGGAATAATGCGTAGAGTGTTGCAACACCTTTTAATGTCCATAAAGACCTTGCCAAAATCTTCCTTTGATCATTGGATCTTATTTTAATTTTTTTCCCCCTTAAAAGAAATTAACGGGTTTCTGACAGTTTAGGTACAAAATGGGTGAAATTTGAACCTTTTGAGGGTTCTTTTCAGCCAGTTCCTTTGATCTTGCCAATAATAGAAATGCTGGGGAGGGGGAAATGAGGGGGAAATCCCCCCTCAGCTTTCTTGTTTGGATATTGCTGGTGGGCAGTTAAGTATTTTCCTCCAAGCCAAGAATAAATACATCAATTAAAAAAAATAAAACAGGCAGGGTGTGAAAGCCACTTTACCCCACACCTTTCTATTTTCTTGCTTCATTTCTGGGGCAGGTCCATCCATCCATATTTTGATTGGGGAGGGGGAGAATGCTTGCAGTTGTACTGGTAAAAAAAAGTGGTGTTTTGGGGTGTGTGGAACTCTGCTCTTCCCTTGGAGATAATGAAAACAGGCTCAGATGGGCCCTGTTTCCTCGAGGGAATTGTGGTGGTGGGTCTACCAAGGTGACCTTGCATGGAAGTGGGCTGAGGTCAGGTGCTTCAGGAATGGAAACTTCCATCTCCAACAATCTGCGGGGGGTGAAAGGGCACTGGACCCTCCATTTCGAGGTGGAGGTGGTGGCTCCCTAGCTATAGTTTAGAGAGGGGAGCAGGGCTGCCAGAAGGAGGGTGTGGGAACTGGAGGAGGGGCCTCGTGGCCTGTCCTTCCCAGAGCAGAGTCAAAGAGGGAGATGGGGCAAGGATAAATGAACTGAAGCACAGGAGTTCAAATGTGAGCAAGAGATGATGGTGGAAGGTTAATAGAAACAATTGGGATGGAGAAATGACAATTTGGAGGGAGAGAGGAAGAAGGAATGGAGGACAGAGGGTGGGAGGGAGGAAGGAATGAAATAAAGGAGAGGCAAGGAAGGAGGGAAGGGAGTGTAGGGTGGAGTGGGAGGAAGAAAGGAAAGAAGGAAAGGAAGGAAGGAAGGAGTGATGGAGAAGGGACCAGGAAGCAATAACAAATGAAGGAGAGGGAAGGAAGAAAGGGAGGAAGTTAGGAAGAAGGGGGGAAGGAAATAAGGGGGAAAGGAAGAAAATGGAGGGGAAGGGAGGAAATGGGAAGAGAAAGGAAAGAAGGAAGAAAAGGAAAAGGAGGGAGGGAGAAAGGAAGAAAGTGAGGGAGCAGAAAGGAAGGAAAGAAAGAAATAGAAGGGAAGGAAGCAAGGAAAGGAGAGGAAGGAGGGAAGTAAATGAGTTGTGGGGAAGGAAATGAAGGAAGGAAAGAAGGAAATGAGAGAGAGGAAGGAAGGAACTCAAGGGAAAGGAAGGAAATGAGAGGAAGGGAAAAAAGAGGAAAAAGAGAAATAAGGCTTGGTGGGTGTGGCGGAGGAAGGATATTGCAAAATCTCCATTCTCTCTCTACTCTGGAGCCAGCCAGAGGTGGCATTTGCCGGTTCTCTGAACTACTCAAATTTTCCGCTACTGGTTCTCCAGAACCGGTCACAACCTGCTGAATTTCACCCCTGCTACAACCTTTCTTTTTCCCTTTGACTGTCTCAGATATTCCTTTGCCTTACATAAAATGTGGTTCTCTTAGCCTTTTATTTCTAGAAGTAGTGAATATAATACAGGTGGCCCTCATATTACGACCATTCAGCGACAATTCGAAATCACGACGGCCCTGAACGAAAGGACGGGAAAGCTAGTAAGTAAGTACTAGAAAATGACATTTCTGTGAGGTTGACTGGATTCCTCTTGAGGACTTCCCCTGGGATTTAAGAGGGAAAAACTTCAGATGGCTGGACAGCTGTTCCTTCTGTGAAAGAGAGGGGATGTCTCTTCACTTGAGGACCATCTGCTAACTCCTGGAAACCCGTTCAACTTCCAAAACCAAACAAAAAAAGAGTGGGGGGGGGAGACACACAACATTAAAACCAATGCTTCTCAATCCAGTGGAACAGATTTAAGAAAATGCAGGTGGCATTTTCCTCTGCAAACTAGCTTACTCTGTGTGTGTTTCATACCAGCATTCCTCTTTATCAGAAGTTTGGCGGGAATGCCATCTGGGAAGCATGGTTGATAGAGAAAAGTTTTCAGTGAATGCCCAAATTCCCATACTCTACAAGATAATGATATTTATCTTTTCAGTTTTCTTTTTTTTTTCATCAGGGGAAAAAGGGAAGTGTGATCCTTTCTTTCTTTTTTTTCTTTTTGGCATGGTTGGGGGAGGGGGTGACTCTCTGAACACAGATTTCACAGCCAAATAGTGTGCATGTTTGTATGGATGCCTTTTTTTTCCCAAAGGAGGGAAAAAAAACGTACAATTTGATAAGTTTTTTTTTAAAATAAGCTTTCCTTGCCAGAGGCTACAGTTATGAACATTAAATATCAGCAGAAGCCTCATTAAAAAATAAAAGGAAAAGGGAGTGCAACAGTGTTGTTGCTTTTAGAGACTTGCAACAAAGAGTTAGTTAAATGCAAATTAAATAAGCTAAATCCAAGCAAAATGACAATATCTCATTTCTGCAATAAAAGTAGCATGCATTTGGGGGGGGGGGATATGAGATATCCTTGCTCACTTAAGGGAAGAGCATCTTTTTTTCCTTTCATAGATCTCAATAAGTTTCTTGCAAATCCAAATACATTTAAGAATTTCCCAGTTCTGTTGATTGCAAGTTTATTACTGATTGAGGACGGATTGTGACTAATTTGAAATGCTTCTTCCAGGTTTCTGCCCACCTAGGCTGAGCTAACGATCTAAAAAGTTGTACTTGGGAGGCTTTCGAGAAGAGACTGGGCATTCATTTGTCTGTAATGGTATAGGGTTTCATGTTTGAGGAGGGGGTTGGACTAGAAGACCTCCAAGGTCCCTTCCAACTTTGTTATTCTCTTAAGCTGCAACCTGATTCCCCATCTGTCTTTTGACAATTTCTTTCTTCTATTCCTTTTCCAGACGTCCCACATTGTCTCTTAGAGAGCTCCCTGGGCTAAGATAGACTATGCTGAGCTTCCAGACTCTTCTTCTGATGTGTTTGATTTCAGCTCCCATCATTCTCACCCTCCTGACTGAAGAATGATAGCTGCTGAAATCCATCACACCGAGGAGTCAAAAAAAAGAAAGAAAGAAAGAAAGAAAGAGCAGCTTCTATGAAAGTTCAAATTGTGCAACCCAGCCTTATGGTATCTTCTATTTGCTGATGATTGATTATAATTATGTGCTATCAAATCAGTGTCAACTCCTAGCAACTATCTAGATAGATTTTCTCCTAACCTGGTCCTTTAGGTCTTCTGAAACGAATTATACTCAGTAGCATAATAGCTTTTCTTCCCTTACTGGTAATGTCCTCATTTGCATCCTAATTTGGATGTAATTTATTGTATCAAACTAGCCCTTATAGGCTAAATTAGCTAGACAAATAAGATCACTAAGATGAGGTTGTTTTTTTTTCCTGCAGGGCTTCCAAATCCATTTTTTTCTCTTCGATGAAAAAAAAAAGCCTCTTAAAAGTCCTTACTGTTTTACCTGTACAGGTAGCCCTTGACTTACAACCATTCATTTAGCGACCATTTGAACTTACAACGGCACTGAAAAAGGTGATTTACTACTGATTTTTGCACTTATGACCATTACAGCATCCCTACGGTCATGTGATAGGAACAGGGTGGCTCAGTGGCTAAGATGCTAAGCTTGTCAATCAGAAAGGTTGGCAGTTTGGCAGTTCGAATCCCTAGCACCACGTAATGGAGTGAGCTCCTATTACTTGTCCAAGCTTCTGCCAACCTAGAAGTTCAAAAGTACATAAAAAATGCAAATAGAAAAATAGGAACCACCTTTGGTGGGAACAGAGCAGCGTTCCGTGCGTCTTCGGTGTTTAGTCATGCTGGCCACATAACCACGGAGATGTCTTCGGACAGCACTGGCTCTTTGGCTTTGAAAAGGAGATGAGCACTGCCCCCAAGAGTCAGGAACGACTAGCACATATGTGCGATTATGGTCGTATGATCAAAATTCAGGCCCTTGGTAACCGGCATTTAACATGGTTCCAGCATCCTGGGATTGAGTGATCACCATTGCAATCTTTCTTGACAAGCTGGATTCATTTACCAACCACCTGATTCACTTAACAACTTCAGTGATGTGTTAATAACTATGGCAAAAGAGGTTGTGAAATCACGCTTCGCTGACTGAATGACTCAGTGAAAATTCTGGTCCCCATTGTGGTTGTAAGTCAAAAACTACCTGTGCATATATTTTCTCCATATTATCCTTAATTTGTTCTTTCACTTTGACCAAAAGTGCACTTATCGCCACTGTAACTGAGTCTTTCCACCTTGCTGCTTTTTCATCCTCTTTGTTAGTGCTAGGAACTGACTAATTTACCTTCTTACATTTTTTGCTAATTAACTTGCTGCAATGGCCGGTAGCTGTTGTCCACCTCTGTCCATAGACTATTTTCCAACCTAGGAAGCCAGAGACAGTAATTCTCCAGAAAAAGTTCATCAAATGGGAAGGAATTTGGGGTACGTTATCCAGACCTACCACTCTTCCCGTAAGTAATACACCTTTAATCGGTTTGATCCTGGAATCTATTCCCTGGCCTCTGAATTTGTCCTGCCTATTTGCATTCTTATTCATTGAGCTACGAGTCACATTTCTACCTGACTTCGTTCCAGCTAGTTCTGAGCAGCATATTATTTTTAGTAGGGAAGGAAAAGCAACAAGGATGAATTACAGAGTTGTGATAGTGACAATATCCCTCCCAGGGAGAATAATTGCTGAGCCCAGCTTTCACAGGCAGAAAAATCCTTTTTCCCCTCAGTTTGCAATCACAGTTTAGTGTGTTTAAAGGCTGCCTTTAACTCAGGCTTATCTGGGGAAATACCTTTTTTGCCTTGATTCATTTTCAGCAAACTATTCATAGCCAGAGAGAATAGCCTGAATTTACGATGACATCTTCAAGGAGAAAATCTAGAGCAGAGGTCCCCAAACTTGGCAACCTTAAGACTTGTGGACTTCAACTCCCAGAATTCTCCAGCCAGCACACACTTCCACAGCATAGCTGGCTGGAGAATTCTGGGAGCTGAAGTCCACAAGTCTTAAAGTTGCCAAGTTTGAAGACCTCTGATCTAGAGGGACATTTAATGGTCCTATCTGGGCCATATGTTTCACTGAAAGGGTATATATTTGAAAGTGTGTGGAGATGGGAAGTAGATGATGCACTTGAGACTTCCCCAACCTGCTGGTTTTTAAATTTATAGGGAATTAAAATCTTTATACTACTGAAGACCTTTAACTGGGCAACCCGTTGCATCATAGGGCAATAGTTTTTTAAACCAAAGCACTTTAAATAGGTTAACTTATAGAATGCATCTAAAACATAGGGAAAGTTGTGGCTACTTCTATGCTACCAGCTGCTTTTGTGGTCATGTGATCTTTATTTTCAACCTTCTGTGACAGTTACCCAGCCAGTCTTGCAATCCCTTGCTCCCACTCCCAGATACTTACCTGTTGGCCTGGAGGGGAAGAGAAAGAGGAATATGGGAAATAAAAAGAGTCTCTTTTATTACTTTAAACCAGGCAATCAATGGGGATTTAGGTTCATTCCTTCCTCTGCCTAGTCTAACAAGAGAATGAGCACGTGAAGAATTACATGGATTTCATTCAGAAAGATTTAATTCTGTCCTGTCAAGAGATGGAAGGAAACTTAGATGTCCTTGCATGGATGAGTATCTTCCAAGAGTTTGGGCTGTTACGATTTCCACATAACAGCCTTTCCTAATCTAGCACTTTCCAGATAAGTTGGACTTAAATTTCAATTTTTTTTAATGCCATAAGAGCTGAAGGACAAGTGGGTGGGGGAAAGAGGCAAATGCATAACCATTAAAAACAAAATCTATAGACTTTCTTGAAGGATATTGCAAAATCTCCATTCCCTCCCCACTCTAGGGACCATCCAAAGGTGGCATTTTCCAGTTGTCCGAACTACTCAAAATTTCCGCTACCGGTTCTCCAGAACCTGTCAGAACCTGCTGAATTTCACCCCTGGAGTAGACAGACTTTGTTATGGGTGACTGTATTTTTGATCTTATTAAATCCCAACTGGGTTTACTTATTCTAAATGCCTTTGAAAGGGTAGCGTGGGCTTTCCTGTTTTCACACGCCTGCAGGTCCCAGAATCCTTAGCGCCAGCATGAAGGAAATTGTGGAACACATCATGTCAGCCCTTCTGGCAAGGTGGGGTAAGATTGACATAGATCTTTTGGGTTCTAAAGAGGCTTATAGCTTTAGAACAGTGATGGGCAACCTTTTTGGCGTGGTGTGTCAAAAATCGGCAAAAAATCGAGCATAACTCGCGTTGTGTGTCACTTCGACAAAAACATAATTTTGCGCAATTTATAGTTTAAACTACAAAAATATATAATTGCAATATAATTGTATTTAATAAACCAAAAACAAATTATTTAACATAGCTGCTTAGTAACTTCTTTGTTGATCAGTCGATTTCGTATGTTGCCCTTGATATTATTATCAGTATCACTTACCAACGGTCCTGCTTAGCAACCAAAATGTTGGCTCAGAAACTCTGGCATTGAAGCGTGCAAGTCTTAAAGCTGTCAAGTTACAAGAACCTTGCACCCCTAACCCTTTAGGAAAAAAACCCCAGGGGTCTTCAAACCTGACAGCTTTAAGCCTTGTGGACTTCAACTCTTCAACTAAAAGAGAGACTGATAAATATTAAAAAAAATAAAACCAAAAAGCAGCTACTGCAGTGGCTTAGAATTTTACTCAATTACTGTTGAGCCCATGGAAAGTTCTGCAGCCCCAGGAGCAAAGGAAGGGGGACGGAGAGAGAGAGATTGGCTGTTTGGGGTGCTTGAAACCACCTGGCCCTCCCCAAAGGAAACCCTCATTTGCAGGATGAGCCTCGACTGGCTCTGCCCAGCGGGGTTACCCCAAGCGCCATTGGGCAGCGACGGATGCTTATCCTTTTTCCTTCGGCTGCTTCAGCTGGGACTTCAGACACCCCAAGGGAGGGACTTTATCGGGCCTCCCCCTCCCCACCCTTTGAATGAAGGTGTGATATGGCTCCTCCATCCCTGCTCTTTAACCCAGCCAGAATTACAGGAGGGCTGCCCCCGTTCTGCTTTCCGGGGTGGATCTTAGCCGAGGGACACCAAGACCCCAGAATGGGTGGGGGGTGGGGGAAGAGCTTCTTGATGGAGGCCACGATCGACTTTTGGAAGTTGTGTTTTCGTAAAATAAGATTAACCTTTGGATGTGTTTGTTCCGCTCGGCCAGCGGCGTTTTCTCCCACTTAATCCCGGCGGATCCTGATATCTGAGCTGGAAAACTGCAACCCCCCCGGAAATGATGACGCCCCGCTGAGTAGCTGGGACTCGCAGAAAAAGGCTGCAGAGAGAGAAGCGTTCGATCCGTAATCCGTCTGTGGGGGGCGCTGGGGACAGGCCGGGCCCCTTCTTCCCACCTCTATCCCCCCCACTCTTGAGGGACAAGCCCTTTCCCCTGTCCCAACGGTGGAATTTGAGGCTACCTCTGCTTTCCCTCTCCCTCCCTCAGTTGTGCAGCAGCGGCAGCAGCAGCTCTCAGCCTGGGCAGCAGCGTCACGCAGGCTGTGGAAGGAGGGGGAGGAGGAGGGAACCAAAGAGAGCTTTTACCGAGTCTGCGCCCCACAGCCAGGACCGTCCTGGCGCCTCAAGCCGCGTTTCTTCCTGCAAAGCCCTTCTGGCGTCAAGCGGAACTCTCGGGTTGCCCGAAGGGCTTTGCAGGAAGAAACGCGGCTTGAGGCGCAAGGACGATCCTGGCTGTGGGGCGCAGACCCGGTAAAAGCCTCTCTTTGGTTGGTTCCCTCCTCCTCCTCCTCCTCCTTCCACAGCCTGTGTGACGCTGCCGCCCAGGCTGAGAGCTGCCGCTGAAACAAGTTTGGGGAGCATGTGCGTGTCACCCGAAATGGCTACGCGTGTCAGCACTGACACGCGTGTCATAGGTTCGCCATCACTGCTTTAGAACAAAGTTCAAAAATAGGAAATAACAAAGAGGAAAGAAAGCTTAGAATAGAATAGAATAGAATAACAGAGTTGGAAGGGACCTTGGAGGTCTTCTAGTCCAACCCCCTGCCTAGGCAGGAAACCCTACACCACTTCAGACAAATGGTTATCCAACATCATCTTAAAAATTTCCAAAGTTGGAGCATTCACAACTTCTGGAAGCAAGTCGTTCCACTGATTCATTGCTTAATGAAAAGGATATAAGGCAAACGAATTAGAGATACCCAGGAAGGACTTAAGTTGTCGGAGACATTTGGGCAGCCAAATGCAAGGAGGAAACTTGGAGCAGAGGAATAAAAAAAAAGAAATTAGGGCACCACAAAGGCACCTGGGCAAAAATCACCAAATTTTCTAGAAGTTTTCTAACTTTTTCCTCCGTTTTTTTTTATTTACAGCAATAGAGCCCAGTTCTCGGAATTTTCCAGTGGCCTCAAGATACTTCTGTGGTCCCTGAAATAGAATACGCCGAGCAGAGTACAGGAAGCTAACCCCTAAAATATAATGGTAGGGGAGGGTGGCTTTTAAAATTCTTTCCTGGAATGTGAAAACCGAAGGCACCCAAGTCATCTTTTTATGGATATTGGCTTCTTCCCCTCTTGAAGTATTTCAGGAATCTGTTGGCTTCCTTGTGGGCCCCTTGAGGAGCATGTGGTTCCTGATTTCCCCATTCTTTTCAAAAGACAAACACAACAACTTGTCTCCTTTGTTTTGTTGTTGTTAGCTGAAGGTTAATTTCACTTCAAAGCCAAGTTGTGGGGAGGAAGCTTGGGAATCGCTCTCCTTTTGTAGGAAATGAGCTTCGATAAGAGAAGGCGCACTCTTCGCCTCTGCGTGTTATTAGATGATTCCTAAAAAGTCCGAGTGGTTTAGATTATGGAAACATTAAAGAGAGAGTGAGAAAGCATAGTTTTTTATGGTTCTGTTGTTCTTTAAAAGGAACCCATTTAAGGTCACTCACTCCCACCAATATGTATGGCTGAAAAAGAGAAAATGGTTTGTAAACAGCATTCCAAAACTCCCTTGGCCTTATGTTTTCCACTGTTTTTTTGGCAGAGATCATGGAAAGAAAAATCTGCATTCCTCTCCAGTTTTGACTTGAGGGGGAGAGGACAGGACATATCTTCCCTCCTTGAGTTTTCTGCTAGGTTTAGGAAAGAGGAACATCTAGGTATCTCGGCATTTAAACAGTGGTAGAACCTTCTTTGAATTTTTTAAGGCCTTGATAGAAATAGAGGCAAGGTGTTTATTTGGATTTCACCTGTCCACCGCACACTTAATTTTCACTGTGTCCTGTGACAGGTTCATATTAACCATTGTTTTAGTTGAAGTGAGAGGCTAGAAATAAATAAATATAACTCTTAAGAGTTATATTTTCATTGACCTTTACTCAAAAACTCCAGTTGTCATGACCCTTAAGTGGGCGAAATGGTGCATCAGATGCAACCGTTTTTGATGTAAAATACCTCAAATGAGCTAACTCATAGACTATGTTCAAAATCCAGGACTCATGACTCCCATGGGAATGAAATTTGTAGAAGTGCTACATAGACTGCTGCTGTCCCTATAGGGTTGCAGTCACATGATCTTCATTTTCAATATTCCATGACAGTTTCCCAGGCAGTCACGCAATCCCTTGCTCCCTTCCCTGCCCAGTGCCAGCCACTTACCAGTCTGCTGGAAAGGGAAGAAGGGAAGGGGAGATTTCTAGTTCTCCCTTCCAGATTCTCACCAAGGGTTTCATTGGGGAAATCAGCAGGAAGTTGGACGTCACTCTTGATCTTACTGCTTTTTTACCCACTTTTGGTAATTCTGTTTCAACTATGAACGTCTGGTTCTTCTCATTAAGGCTGTTGATTCCAGAAGAAAGGCTGGACATCTTTAGGTAATAAAAGAAGAGACTGGACAGTCATTTCTCTGGAATGGCGTAGGGTGTCCTGCTTGAGCAGGGGGTTGGCCTAGAAGACCTCCCAGGTCCTTTCCAACCCTATTCTGGATTATGTGATAGATTGTGGAGCCTTGCCTGTTAAAGAGCAGTCTCGGGTCACTTTTCCTGTTATAACTGGAACAATAGTCATTTCCACAGCTGCAAAAGGTTTGCTGGAAGAGGGCCTGTAACTTTGCATGCCTGCTTGAGCCAGCCAAGCAGAAGCCTATTCATACAGTCCTGTTTTGAAGGCCTGCTGGGAAATAACTTGCAATCACATACACACTCAATTAAACCCTTCTAAAACAGAATGAAATCTACTATTCTGACGAACTAATTCTGCATAGTTCGGAAGATCCTGTGAGCTCAAATGCTGGCCTTTTAAACTACGCCAAACTTAGTTTGCCACAGAATAGACATTTATCTGATAAGGGAATTATGATTGGACAAGTGTCTTGTCACTCTTGTCAAGAATGATTGGCCTGTTCTGTCATTAAGTCAGGTTAAAAATTTGTCACTTGTCATCTTTAATTCTCCCCCTCTCTTGTTGGCAGCTTTATTTAGTGTATCTGCAGTTCAGTTTCATCTGTGGATTAACAATTCCCTGAAGTTTTGGTTTTTTTGAGCAGTGGGAACTCTGCTCCCATGTGGGGCTGTTGTAGATGCATTTATCACCGTGTTCATGAACGTAGAAACATTAAATATATGTGTGTTGTTAGCAATTATGATCCTCAGAGCAAATACATTGGGGATTCCATAAGTCAAGACAAAGACTTATCATTTGATTCAGTGGAGGGATATCACTCCATAGCTGCCCTGTGTATACGGTGAGCATTCATGGATGCTCAGGTTTAAATGCAATTTTTTTTAGGATTAAAAAAGGGATAAAAATTAGGGTACAAAAGAGTGGGGAAGGTTCGCAAATATAATTGACCGGTTACATGCCAAGTTGACTCTCAGCAACCAGATAGACAGATTTTTGAGCTAGTGGGAGGGGATTGACATAAAAAGATTAACCCTGAAAAATTAGACAAATGTTCATTTTTCTGTTTAAATCGGGGATGGTGGGGGCATGGAACTTTGCTTTTCCTTTCCCATTGTTATGCCGGTAGTCATAATTAAGATTTACTAAGAGAATAGGGCATCTTTAACACATCTTTAATATATTTGGATGTGCAGAAAACTTCATAACAGCGTTTGACACAGTCTGTCTTGACAGCCCCAAGATAAATGGTCCACTTTCTGTCTTACTCTGCCAAGAAGACGGATGAACATCTTAGATTGTTCAGCAGCAAGAAGACTCCAACCGGTGAAAAACAAATCTGATTTAGTTCTTAGGAGCTCTTGATTTACCTGAAGTTTTGCCCTTATGAACTTAACCTTCTCTTGCCTGCTTATTTGGTATTGCATTCGGTCTCGGCTCCTCCTTTGGTTATCAAGCCACATGATTTGGAATTATGGTGCTTGAAAATGTCAAGAAGGACCAATAGGAATATTGAAAGGGTAGAGTAGCAATCTTGGTCCGCTTAGCACCCCTTGAAGCAGATTTAGAGCATCTGATAAGCTGCTTTAGAGCATCAGTAAGTGACTTCTGACCTGAAATGATTGTTAGGTTTTAAAAGCTGTACATCTGTAATCTCTCCCCCCCACCCCCCCGCACTCTTGTGGATAAAAAATACTTGTTTTTAACAAAACAGTTGTATAGTCTTAGCTTTGAAAGAAGGCTTATGATTTCAGAAGAAATTTCTCCCTTGTAAGTAGAGGCTTATGGCCTTTTCCCTCTTACCTGTTTAATTGCTTTATGATGTTTATATCTGATCATACAAAGATGTTTTCCCAAGTGAGATTTATGGCAGTGAGTGGTTCAGGCGTGGGATTAGGAACAAGGGGACCCATCTGAAAAGTGCGAACTTGAACTGTAGAAGGCCATGGCAGGGCTTTAACCCAAATTGCTCTCTTTCTCCCCAACTGCCTCCAGGATGTTGTAGTAAAAATGACACATTCCATGGGGCATCCTTAAACCTCCACAGTGCGATGTAAAACGAAATCCAACAGACGCGAGGTTGATTGAAGAAGAACTATCACTCCAGTTCACAACTTTGTTGTTTATCCATCCATCCACTCATGACATTTTGAACCTAGCCAAAAAAGCAGTTTAGGTATGATCAGTGGGGATGGGAAAAGCATAGTGGTGGGTTCCTCCCCATCGCTACCGGTACGCTGCTTATGGGGCCGCATGCCCTGGTCGTGCACACACTCGGCACATGCATGCACATTCCACCGCCCCAGCGACACCCAGCTGCTTGTTGGAGCTTGCGCAGGCATTGCATGCTATGCGCTCATGCGTAATTGGCTGGTTGCTTTAAAAACCAGTATAGAATGCGGGCAGGTGGGCCAAACGAGCCACCGTACCGGTACACAATCAGCTGTTCCCAGCTACTACCAGTACAGCCGTACCGGCTGGCACCTACCACTGGAAAAGCAGGCTTACAGGTTCTGACTTATTCCATTCAGAATGCAAAGGTAAAACCTCCCACATTTATGTTCTATTCATTCTCACTCCGTTTGCTGAGTGATTGATTAACCTGGAAGGATTGATGGGTGATTGCCATCTCTTTCCAAGGAGGAAGGAATTTTGGCAAATCCTGATGAATGAAATATTGGGGGGGGGGGCGTCTTTAGTCCTGATTTGGCCAAGAGGTCTGTCTTTGTACCTCCCTTCTATTAGCAGATGAGCTGCTTTCAAATTCCATCTGTATTCCAAAATAACCCCAAGAAAAATGAGGAAGGAACACCTAAACACATGGACCATAAATTAGAAAAACAATAAGTTTATTGAGGAGGGAAACATGGGAAGCTTCTCAAAAAAAAAAGTAAGCCAGATTCCAGGGTAATGATTGAGTGCATACCGAAATACTGCAAAAATGTAATTGTTTTTTTCAACTGGGTATAATAGGCACAGAAATAGATTAGAACTTGGCTGCAGGAGTGCTCAAGGTAGCTATAAAAACATCTGTTTATCATATGTGAATTCATGGATGTTATTCTTAAACAGGCTGTTAGGTGTTTGCAGGACAGTGTTGCCCTAAGTCAGTATTTTTCAACTTTCGTCAGTTTTAAGAGGTGTGGACTTCGAATCCCAGAATTCCTCAGGCAGCTTACTGGTTGTGTGGAATCCTGGGAGTTGAAATCCACGTAGTTTAAGTTAGTTGTCAGCGTTGAAAAATACATTGTCAGAGCCATCAGGAAGTCATCAGACAAATCCGTGCTTTTCATTCAAGGCAGACAAATTATTAGCTAATGTGTTATTTCAGTAAGTTTTTCAACACAGTGTTTACAAGGCATGTGTGGGACAATGTAATTCAGCCTACCTCTTCCTGAAAATAATACATTATCATAAAGTGCTCCTTTATACCTTTATCTCCAGGGTTATATTGACTGAGGGAGGAAAAGAGGAGGCAGGGGAAGGAAATAAGGAAAAGAGGATGGGAAAGAATGAATGAGTGAGTAAGGGAGGAAAGAAGTAAGGAAGAAAAGAGGGAGGGGAAGGAAGAAAAGTAGAGTGGAAAAGAGGAGGAGGGGGAGCAGAAGGAAAAAGAAGGGAAAGAAAAGAAAGAACAGTCTGGTGTGAGCAAATTTTAGATTTTGCTGCACATTCTGTAAAACATGCCCCATGGAATTGCCCCATCTCTGCAAGTTTTTAAAAGCCTTCTGTTGCAAATCTACTCTCTGTTTACATGATCACTACATTGGGAATCTGTGGAAGTTTCTTTAATCTTTCTGCAAAGCAAAAGTGGAGTGTTGTGTTGAGAAACAAAGTTATTTGAAAACAATTCCTTTGATTTCTGAAGCATTTTCCCAGCATCAAAGTTACAAAGTCTTACAGAATGCAACAGTTGTGTTTAGTTCCTATATTTCCCTTGCTTTACAAAGAGTGATTGCTAGCTTTCATCCATGAAAAGACGAAGGGGATTTCCTCCTCCAGAATGCTATATACTTTTCTTATAGCCATGATTATCTTCTACCAGATTAAGTTGATCTAAAACTTTTTTTTCCCCTCTCCGGTATTTTAAACCATGCATTTATTTAAGGTTGATTCAACCTTCCATCCTTCAAAGTGGCTAAAATGAGGACCCAGATTGTTGGGGGCAAGAGGCTGACTCTGTAAACCACTTAGAGAGGGCTGTAAAAGCACTGTGAAGTGGTATATAAGTCTAAGTGCTCAGTGCTAAGTGCTATTGCTATTATCCTGCATAGAAACCGAAGTTTGGAAATGCCTGTGATTAACTTCTTGTCATATATGTTTGCTTTGATACCAAGATGAAGCTTGTTGTTACAATTATCATTTCTTGATGTTTTATCTTTCATTCCAGAAGACCTCTTTATACATGCCCAAATTCCACATAAGGCGGAGAGAATGCCTGTTTGCATAATAAAACTGATCCTGTTTTGCTACAGATGGCAGGAGGCAAAAAAAAAAAATATTAAAGTCATTTGATATTGTCAACATTTGCACTAACCAATTCAATTAATCTTCAAAACTATTGACCCAATTTTGAAACTGCAATTATTTGGCTGTTTCAGTACAGTTGCAAATTGTTAACAATGCAGTAAATCCTGCTACCAATAGGAATATACTTACCAATCAATCAATAAAATATGAAATTGTCTTTATTTTAAAGCTGCTTAACTAGTCCAACTTAAGCAGTACAAAATATTATTTCATTGGTATGGTAATTATATATACTTGCTAATTGCAGGAAAATAAACGTGTGTCACGATTATGAAGCCTAAAACAATCTGAACATTGTAATTTAAAGATACGTTCCTTTATTAGATCAGTGGATGTAAAATATGAACACTCAATATGAGCCTTTTGTTAAATAATTAGAAATGCCAGCAGATTGGGAGGTCTATAAACCCTAGAAAGATGAATATTCTATTTCTTAGTCATTTGGATTGTGCTTTGGAAATCTAAGGAAATTGAGCAGAATTGCCTTGCAGGATGAAATGAAGAGGACCTTAAAATAGATAGAAACCACAGAAAGCAAACACAGAGATGCAAATTAATCTCTTGTTTAGCTTTGTATGAGTTTGTTGCCTCTTTTTTTCATCTGAGGAACCTTAGGACTTTGTGGGACATTATTGCCAGTTGAGGGTTACACAATCTTCATTTCCCAACCTAGTGGCAAAAATTGTTGTATAAGTGTGGGAATGCCAGCCTTCTCTGGCCCTTGAGAAATGAGTTGGCAAAAATAAAAGATAAAAATTAAAAAAAAAACACTTGAGGCCAGGAACACTAAGTTGCAAATGATGAGGCTTCATTCTATTCTAGAGAAAACTTCTCCCATATGCATTTTACCACTGGGGTCTTTTCTCCTAAAGGAAGTTGTGAGTGTGGTCCCTCACCACAAAAACCTTGTCCTCTTCCTCTGGTGCCAATCCAAGACGGACGTGTTGGGTTTTGTGCAAGCAACATCAACAGTCCTTATTGTTTCTCAGACACATTGTTGACTAATTTTGCCAATTTTTTTGATGCTCTGACATTCCAGTGTCCTTTGCCTTGGAGGAAAGCTATCACAACTATGAAAAATTGGTTATAAGTAGCTCTGGGGACGTCTGTTGCAACTTCAAATTGGTCGTGAAGTGAGGACTTTCTATATGTGCAAACTCTGAATAGACAATCTAATCCTTTAGATGGGTTTCAAGCATGGTCATCCAGTAGCAGTAGTGAGGGTGCTGGAAGTACTGGGTTTAGTTTTATCTAGAAGGTTTTGAGTGGTCTACCTTTTGAGAGATCCTAGGTGCTCTCTGAGCTTGGTTCTTTTCTCGCAGACATTTCATTACCAAACTAGGCAACGTCATCAATGCTAGTGGGGAGTGGAGTTTGGTCTCATTTTGTATTCTATTCATGTCTTTCCGGGAATGTAAGAAACATGGACAGTAACCTTCCTCAATCTGGTGTCTTTCAGATGCTCTGGACTACAAGTCTCATCATCCCTGGTCAGCATGACCAATGACCAGCCTTCCTTATTTTTCTTCCCCACAATATGATCCTTAACGTTGATTCTTTTGCATCTCCCTCCAGGATCTGGCCAGGGAGAGGCAGAGACAAGAGAATGCATTTACTACAATGCCAACTGGGAGCTGGAGAAGACCAACCAGAGTGGAGTGGAGCGTTGTGAAGGTGAAAAAGACAAGCGCCTACATTGCTACGCGTCCTGGAGAAACAACTCGGGATCCATCGAACTAGTGAAGAAAGGATGTTGGCTTGATGACTTCAATTGTTATGACAGGTGAGAACAAAGAGGTAGAGTATAAAATAGCTTCAAATGAAATAAGAGCCATTGTCCTTAATTCCTGTTTAGTAGTTCACATCCCAGGAAGGGTCACAGATTGGCTGTCAGCAATGGAATCTTGGCTCCGTAGTTCACATTCTCCATGTAAACAAACTGTCAGGCCCAAATAACCAGCATTCTTTGAATTCAAAAAACAAGAGAGTTTTATTATTGCTACCTAAAAAAAGAATTTAGCTCACTAACGGTCAAAATTAAATTGGCTAAATTCGGGAGGGACCTGGATCTCTTGTGGCGAGAGACAATGAGTCTAAACTGATGGTACACTTAACTCCGCCTTCCAGCACAGCCTGCTGTTCTGTAACCACTAAATGATACCATCCAGGGGTAGGTTCTTACTGGCCTTGCTACCAGTTCGCTTTGCATGTGTGCGCTGTTCACTGTAAATTATTCCCATGATGGCAAAATTATGGCACGCATGCCACAGGTGGCAGGCGAAGCCATATTTGCTGGCAGCCCTCAGCTCCAACGCGCATGTGCGTGCTGGCCAGCTGATTTTCGGCCTTCCAGAGGGGCGGGGAGGGCTGTTTTCACTCTCCCCAGGATTCAGGAAAACCTTTGGAGTCTGGAGCGGGTGAAACCCCCTCCCCCGCATGGGGGTTGCTCGTGCATGCACGGGGGGGGGGTGGGTTGCTCATACATGCGCAGGGGGTAGGCATGCATGCATGTGATAGTGTGTGTGCAAACAGTTTTGGCACACCTTTAGAGAAAAGTTAACCATCACTCCCCTATTCCCTCCCACCCACCCACTGCTTTCGCCCACCTTGAGAAGGTATTCCATGCTGAAAGGGGCTGTTTTCGCCGAGCTGCTTTGAGGAGTGGAAAGGCTGTCGGTCATGCTGACTTCAATTTCAGGTCTCTGCATTAGGTCAACCATTGCCTGCTTCTTTTCATCTAACTGCAGAATCCCGGAAAGTAAAAAAAATATCTCCCAGGTGTTTTCGCACAATGGAAGCCTTTCCCAGCCTGATATTCAAGAGAATACCCTGTCCCCTGGCAGACCACGTGCTCCTCCTGTTTGCTTGTTTTCTGGAGGGAAAAAAAGGAGAAAATTAATCATTTGGAGCGGGCAATCTAGAGAAAAAAACACGTTAGGGTCAAGGGTAGAATGACTGGAGCCGTGGTCCTGTTTTTCCAGCTACCGTTGTCCATTAATTGTCCATTTCAGGATGGCCACACAAGCATCTGCCTTCTATTTTGTTTTTGTATTGATGGCGTCAGCTAAACCACTCAGCTGTATTCCTTTTAAATGCACTTAATTGGTTTTCTCTTTGCTCCGGGAGTTTATTAAATGTTTACAACCACATCAGTAATAGTGGTGGAAAGAAAAAGTTAGATTAATAACAAGAAGTGGGATGATGGTCACTGCTGAGAGAGAGAGAGAGAGAGAGAGAGAAAAACAAATACATTGGGTGGTCTGACCCTATTTGGAACTGCGTTCCATGTGGGCTGATGGTAGGAACATTTCTTTCAACTGGTCAGGCACTCCATCAGGAACGAGTTATGGAGCCTCTATTTGCATTACAGGTAGTGCTTAACAATTGGTTGGTTAGTGACCATTCGATGCTACAACAGACCTCCAAAAAGATACTTATGACCCGGTTTTGAAATTGTGATTGGTTGCTGAGCACCCAAAAAGTGCTCGCGTGATCCTAGAGGGCCACCAACCAACAGAACTTTGACTCTGGGTCATAAGCATCTTCCAGGTAGGTCCATCAGAGCTTAAGTGGCCAGTCATAAGTCGAGGAGTACCTGTACTCTGTTCAGTTGAACTCTATTCTGACTCCCTGTGGTCCATGCGATGAGACATGGCTTTCCCATGTGCTGGGTGGAGGAACTCTGGTTGATATTACTAGGAGGACATGTCATGGATCTTGGTGGTATCTCAGAGAAGGATGTGCCAAATACAAGCAAGGTAACAAAACTGAAGTTAAAGAAATATTATCCATTTAGGGTGGAATTGCAGGATGCAGAGATAAAGGCTCACGTAGTCTTGGGTAGGTTTGAAGACTAAGCAATTCTTCTTGGACGTCCATTCTCCAAAGTTCCCTTTTCTGCACTTCCTGAGGCATTAACTATTCACATAAATATTTGTGCAAATAGCTCACTCAGTGTAGCTTACAAACTATGGCCCGGATCTTTCGGCATGATAAAGCTGGAGCACAAGATTCGAGAGGATGAAACCACGGTTGTTGGCCACAAACTGTGTCTTTGCGTTGCATCACTTTGGCCCTCTGGCCTAGCCCGAAGGGCAGGTCAGCCTGCCACAGAAGAAGGACAAAAGGGAAGCAGTATGTTCCCTCCCATATTTGGGCATACCAAGTGATTTGACAAAACACTTAATCATTCCCTTGGCTCAGCTGATAAGGGAGGAGAGCTTGTGGCTTAGAGGTTAATATAACTGCCTAACATGTAAAAACAGCCGAAGTTCGAATCCCAGTAAGGGTATGGCTAGCTGATGAGAGCTAAATAACTTGAAATAGATCTACACTAGTCTCCCTTCATTTACACACACACACACACACACACACACACACACACACACACACACACACACACACACACGATTATTTCTTAAGAGATTGGCTTGTAGATTTTATTAACAATAATAGAAAATGGGGACAAATCTAGTGAAAATTAGTTCATAGTAACAAGCTGATAACCATCCTGAGTGATATGCCAATCTGTCATTTTTTGTGAAGGCTCCATCATCTATTCGTTGACCACTTGATTTCTCTGCCCTCCATGCAGAGAAAAGCATCAGGAGCCTTTGTGTGGATTTGCAACATAAAAGATTCCATAGGTGGTGATACCATTCAGGTAGTCCTCAACTTACAACAGTTCGTTTAGTGACCATTCAAAGTTACAGCAGCCCTGAAAAAGAGACATGACCATTTTTCATGCTTATGACCATTGCAGTATCCCCATAGTCACATCCTCAAAATTCAGATGCTTGGCAGTTGACTCACATTTATGATGGTTGCAGTATCCTGGGGTTACATGATCCCCTTTTGCGGCCATCTGACAAGCAAAGTCAATGGGGAAGCCAGATTTACTTAACAACTGTGCTACTAATTTAACAACTGCAGTGATTCACTTAACAAGTGAAAGGCTCTAAAATGGAGCAAAATCCACTTAACATATGTCACACTTAACAACAGAAATTTTGGGCTCAATTGTCGTAAGTCAAGGAATAGCTGTGTGATTTGCTGGAAATATTATTTCCTCTTCTTTCTCCTTTGTTCAAAACCCAAAGGAGAGAATATTTGTGTGTTTGTTTGCATTCTCTTAGAACACAAACCTATGGTAGTTATAGTTTATTTATTTATTAATCAAATTTATATTGGCCTCCCACATCAAGGAAAGTGGCTCTGGATAACATACGTGATCCAATAATATGATATAGGTAGTCCTTGGTTTACAACCACTCATTCAGCAACTGTTTGAAGTTATGATAGTGCTGGTCCTCACACTTACAACTATTGTAGCATTCCTGCAGTCAAGTGATCAGAATTCAGATTTTTGGCAACTGGCATGATCATTGCAAAGATCCCAGGATCCTGTGATCACAATTTCTGACCTTCCCAGCCAGATTCCAACAATCAAAGTCAACAGGGGAACGTCAGATGTGCTTAATTACCACGTGCTTCCTTTAAGGACTGTTTAACCATGGCAAAAAAAAAGTTGTAAAATCAGATAATTCACTTAACAGCCATCTTGCTTAGCATCGGAGGTTCCAGTCCCAATAATGGTTGTAAGTTGGGGACAATCTGTGGCCATTATAACTATATATATATTT